>NC_053026.1:359710342-360010342 GCF_003073215.2 Triticum urartu
CTTTTGATGGATTATGGAACAAGGAGTGGCAAGAGCCTAAGCTTGGGTATGCCCATGGCACTCCCAATATAATCCAAGGACACCAAAAAGTTGAAGCTTGGGGATGCCCCGGAAGGCATCCCCTCTTTCGTCCACTTCCATCGGTAATTTACTTGGAGCTATATTTTTATTCACCAACATGATATGTGTTTTGCTTGGAGCGTCTTGTATTATTTGTGTCTTTGTGTCTTAGTATGCCACAATCATCCTTGCTGTACACACCTTTTGAGAAAGCCATACATGAATTAAAATTTGATAGAATACTCTATGTGCTTCACTTATATCTTTTGAGCTAAGTAGTTTTGCTCTATGTGCTTCACTTATATCTTTTGAGCTATGTAGTTTTGCTCTATGTGCTTCACTTATATCTTTTGAGCTAAGTAATTTTGCTCTATGTGCTTCACTTATATCTTTTGAGCGTTATAATTTTGCTCTATGTGCTTCACTTAGATCTTTTAGAGCACGGTGGTGGATTTGTTTTAAAGAAACTATTGATCTCTCATGCTTCACTTAAATTATTTTGAGAGTCTTAATAGCATGGTAATTTGCTTAATAATAATATGCTTGGTATTCAAGATTTGTGAAACTTTCTTTTGAGTGTGTTGAATACTAAGAAAAGATTGAAGCATGATAATTGTTTTGAGATATGGAGGTGATAATATTAAATTCATGCTAGTTGAGTAGTTGTGAATTTAAATAATACTTGTGTTAAAGTTTGTGATTCCCGTAGCATGCACGTATGGTGAACCGTTATGTGATGAAGTCGGAGCATGATTTATTTATTGATTGTCTTCCTTATGAGTGGCGGTCGGGGACGAGCGATGGTCTTTTCCTACAAATCTATCCCCCTAGGAGCATGCACGTAATACTTTTCTTTGATAACTTCTAGATTTTTGTAATAAGTATATGAGTTCTTTATGACTAATGTTGAGTCCATGGGTCATACGCACTCTCACCCTTCCACCTTTGCTAGCCTCTCTAATACCGCGCACCTTTCGCCGGTATCATACACCTACCATATACCTTCCTCAAAACAGCCACCATACCTACCTATTATGGCATTTCCATAGCCATTCCGAGATATATTGCCATGCAACTTTCCACCATCTAGTTCATCATGACACATTCATCATTGTCATATTGCTTAGCATGATCATGTAGTTGACATAGTATTTGTGGCAAAGCCACCGTTCATAATTTCTTCATACTTGTCACTCTTGATTCATTGCATATCCTGGTACACCGCCGGAGGCATCCATATAGAGTCATACTTTGTTTTAGAATCGAGTTGTAATCATTGAGGTGTAAATAATTAAAAGTGTGATGATCATCATTTAATAGAGCATTGTCCCAATAAAAAAACGAAAAAGAAAGGCCAAAGAAAAAAAAGAAGGCCCCAAAAAAGAAAGAAAATAAATAAAAAGGGGCAATGCTACTATCCTTTTACCACACTTGTGCTTCAAAGTAGCACCATGATCTTCATAGTAGAGAGTCTCTCATGTTATCACTTTCATATACTAGTGGGAATTTTACATTATAGAACTTGGCTTGTATATTCCAATGATGGGCTTCCTCAAACTGCCCTAGGTATTCGTGAGAAAGCAAGTTGGATGCACACCCACTTAGTTTCTTTTTGAGCTTTCATACATTTATAGCTCTAGTGCATCCGTTGCATGACAATCCCTACTCACTCACATTGATATCTATTGATGGGCATCTCCATAGCCCGTTGATACGCCTAGTTGATGTGAGACTATCTTCCCCTCCTTTTTCTCTTCTCCACAACCACCATTCTATTCCACCTATAGTGCTATATCCATGGCTCACGCTCATGTATTGCGTGAAGATTGAAAAAGTTTTGAAAAAGTTAGAGTATGAAACAATTGCTTGGCTTGTCATCGGGGTTGTGCATGATTTAAATACTTTGTGTGGTGAAGATGGAGCATAGCCAGACTATATGATTTTGTAGGGATAACTTTCTTTGGCCATGTTATTTTGAGAAGACATAATTGCTTTGTTAGTATGCTTGTAGTATTATTATTTTTATGTCAATATAAACTTTTGTCTTGAATCTTTTGAATCTGAATATTCATATCACAATTAAAAAGATTTGCATTGAAATTATACCAAGTAGCACTCCGCATCAAAAATTCTCTTTTTATCATTTACCTACTCGAGGACGAGCATGAATTAAGCTTGGGGATGCCTGATACGTCTCCAACGTATCTATAATTTTTGATTGCTCCATGATATATTATCTACTGTTTTGGACTATATTGGGCTTTATTTTCCACTTTTATATTATTTTTGGGACTAACCTATTAACCGGAGGCCCAACCCAGAATTGTTGTTTTTTTGCCTATTTCAGTGTTTTGGAGAAACATAATATCAAACGGAGTCCAAACGGAATAGAATCTTCGGGAACGTGATTTTCTCACCGAACGTGATCCAGGAGACTTGGACCCTACTCCAAGGAGTCAAAGAGGAGGTCACATGGGTGGGGGGCACGCCCCCCTGCCTCGTGGGCCCCTCGGTGCTCCTCCGACGTACTCCTTCCTCCTATATATACCTACGTACCCTCAAACGATCAGAACAGGAGCCAAAAACCTAATTCCACCGCCGCAACTTTCTGTATCCACGAGATCCCATCTTGGGGCCTGTTCGAGAGCTCCGCCGAAAGAGGGCCGTCATCACGGAGTGATTCTACATCATCCTAGCCCCTCCGATGAAGTGTGAGTAGTTTACCTCAGACCTTCGGGTCCATAGTTAGTAGCTAGATGGCTTCTTCTCTCTCTTTGAATCTCAATACCAAGTTCTCCCCCTCTCTTGTGGAGATCTATTCGATGTAATCTTCTTCTTTTTGCGGTGTGTTTGTTGAGACCGATGAATTGTGGGTTTATGATCAAGTCTATCTACGAATAATATTTGAATCTTCTCTGAATTCTTTTATGTATGATTGGTTATCTTTGCAAGTCTCTTCGAATTATCCGTTTGGTTTGGCCAACTAGATTGGTAGTTCTTGCCATGGGAGAAGTGCTTAGCTTTGGGTTCGATCTTGCGGTGTCCTTTCCCAGTGACAGAAGGGGCAGCAAGGCACGTATTGCATCGTTGCCATCGAGGATAACAAGATGGGGTTTATTTCATATTGCATGAATTTATCTCTCTACATCATGTCATCTTGCTTAAGGCGTTACTCTGTTTTTAACTTAATACTCTAGATGCATGCTGGATAGCGGTCGATGAGTGGAGTAATAGTAGTAGATGCAGGCAGGAGTCGGTCTACTTGTCACGGACGTGATGCCTATATACATGATCATGCCTAGATATTCTCATAACTATGCTCAATTCTGTCAATTGCTCAACAGTAATTTGTTCACCCACCGTAGAATAATTATGCTCTTGAGAGAAGCCACTAGTGAAACCTATGCCCCCCGGGTCTATTCTCATCATATCAATCTCCATCACTTTAATCTTGCTTTGCTTTTTTACTTTGCCTTTACTTTTTACTTTGCATCTTTATACCAAAAATATTATATCTATTAGATCTCACTCTCGTAAGTGACCGTGAAGGGATTGACAACCCCTAATCGCGTTGGTTGCGAGTAGCTATCGTTTTGTGCAGGTACGAGGGACTTGAGCATGGCCTCCTACTGGATTGATACCTTGGTTCTCAAAAACTGAGGGAAATACTTACGCTGCTCTACTGCATCATCCCTTCCTCTTCGGGGAAAACCAACGCAAGCTCAAGACGTAGCAGTTGGCTAGGCGTTGCAGGACGCGGTCAGGACGCGACAAGGGAGTCCGGGGCGCGGCCGATGGTTGGTGAGCGCAAGATCGACGGAAGTGACTCACATCGGCCTACGGAATGGATTCGAGAGGGGGAGGAGGGGAAATCGAACAGGGGCTCACTACAGGTCGGTAGTGGAAGGCAGTGGGCTCGGGGGAGGCCCGGGACGAGGCGGAGCAGGGCAAATCGATGGAGTTCAGTGGCGGTCGTAGTTGGGGAAGAAGATGCAGACGACGACGTGGTGGCGGCCTCCCAGCTTCGATTCGGAGTTGTAGTCGATGAGGTCGACCCCCATAGAGCTTCTGGGCCTGGAGAGGCGGCGAGGGGTGTGCGGTGGCTGCGCGTACAATGGCGGCGCGGCCATGAGCGCCTCGGGCATGAAGAAAACGAAGCGGGCAAGTGAGGGAGGGGAATGGGTGATCTAGGGTTTGGTCGAGGGGGCTCTGGGATGCTCTTATCCTCCCAGAAAGCCGTGGGATCGCCGACACGTCACCCAAGGGCGCGGCCATGGCGTGGATGCCTGCCACGACCTCCCCTGCTCCTGTAGCGAGATTGAAGGAGAGGTGGAAGTGGGCTGGGCTCCACTTTGCACTAAGGTCTGGCTGCACTGTGGCCTTTTTCTTTTAAACTTTCTAACTTCTGTTTTACTTTTTCATCAATGTTTTGCATTTAATTTTCTTACCAAATAAATTTAGTTGACTATGAAACTTGTCACATAAATATTCGTTATTATTTTGGAGAGGCACACAAAGTTTCAAGTCAATTGGAACTACATAAACATTTGTTTATTTTGAAACGGTTAATTTTGTTGCTGTCGGACCGCTTTATATTTTATTAGGGATTAATTGGTGAGTCAAAAGATGTTGGTTTCAACATGACAAATGATCAGGGGAATTTTTAGAATAATGCGAACATTTATTTTGCATATTTGAGAAGTTTGAAATTTTACTTTAATTTGAATTTAAAATTTGGACTTGATTTGAAACAAAGTGATATTAGCAACAGTAACAATGATGACAAGGCATCATTAGAAGGGGATTACTGTAGCTGAACTATCGGGGTGTTACAAAATCGCAGGTCCAAAAGATCTTCAAGAACTTCGCTAGGAAAGCCCAAAATCAATTTGAAGTGAAGATCAAGAACGTTCGAAGCGACAATGGAATGGAGTTCAAGAACACAAATGTGGATACCTTTCTTGACGAAGAAGGAATTTCACACGAGTTCTCGGCTATGTACACACCTCAACAAAATGGAGTTGTTGAGAGGAAGAACCGGACTCTTATTGAGATGGCAAGAATGATGCTTGATGAGTACAAGATTCCAAAACACTTTAGGGGGAAGCGGTTGAGACAGCTTTTCATGCAACAAATCGCTTGTATCTTCACAAGCTACTCGGCAAGACGGCATACGAACTTCTCACCGGTAACAAACCCCAAGTTGGATACAATAAGCATCGTCATTCTAAATTTGCTCCTAAGTCTCGTGATGGTTTCCTACTTGGTTATGGCTCAAACTCTCACACTTACCGTGTCTACAATAATTTCACCCGAAAGGTTGAAGCGACGGTAGATGTGAAGTTTGATGAATCTAATGGCTCGCAAGTAGAGAAATTGCCAATTGATGTAGGAGATAAAGATCCTTCAGAAGCAATCCAAGACTTGTCTATTGGGAAGATTCGTCCAACAGAGGTGAAGGAGAGTACCTCATCCGTCCAAGTGGAAGCTTCTACCTCATGACAAGGTGAACCAAGAGTTGACATGGAAGCATCCACAAGTGGAACACGCCAAGATGAAGAAAACGAAGAAGTACACCAAGATGAACCTCATCAACCTCCTTCTCCACCTCGACAAGAGAACGCCAACATCAACAACGAAGAAGGCCAAGAAGAAGGACAAGATGATGAATAAGATGTTCCACCCCGACCCAAGCAAAAGCTCTCACGAGTTCGAGCACGAGTTTCAAGAGACCACCCCGTCGAGCAAATCTTCAATGATATCCAAACCGGTAGAATCACTCGCTCTAAAACTCGTTTGGCTAATTTTTGTGAACACTATTCATTCATCTCTAGCATTGAACCTATGAAGATTGAAGAAGCATTGGAAGATCCGGATTGGATAAATGGCATGCACGAAGAGCTATACAACTTTGAGAGAAATCAAGTGTGGACATTGGCCGAGAAGCCCGACAACAACCACAACATCATCGATACCAAATGGGTGTTTCGCAACAAGCAAGACGAAGATGGACAAGTAGTTCGCAACAAAGCACGTCTCATCACCCAAGGCTACACTCAAGTGAAAGGTATGGACTATGGTGAGACATATGCCCCCATTGCTAGACTTGAGTCCATCCGCATGTTACTTGCCTATGCTAATCACCATGATATCACCTTGTACCAAATGGACATTAAAAGTGCTTTTTGAAATGGTGAAATAGAGGAGGAAGTTTATGTTAAGCAACCTCCCGGCTTTGTTAATCCTAAGAAACCCGATCATGTTTACAAACTTCACAAAGCTCTTTATGGTCTTAAACAAGCTCCTAGAGCATGGTACAAATGCTTGACCAAGTTCCTTATTGAAAAAGGCTTTGAGATTGGAAAGATTGATTCTACTCTTTTTACTAAAAGGGTTAATGGTGAATTATTTGTGTGCCAAATTTATGTTGATGATATCATATTTGGTTCAACTAGCCCTCATTTTAGTGAAAAGTTTGGAAAGCTAATGTCAGAGAAGTTTGAGATGTCTATGATGAGTGAACTCAAATTCTTCCTTGGTTTGCAAAGCAAGAAAACTAAGGAAGGCACCTTTGTTTCCCAAACAAAGTATACCAAGGACTTATTCAAGAAGTTCAACATGCAAGAAAGCAAAGGTATGAAAAATCCCATGCCTACTAGTGGACATCTTGACTTGACCAAGGATGGCAAACCGGTTGACCAAAAGGTTTATCGCTCTATGATTTGTTCATTATTATATCTATGTGCTTCCCGTCCCGATATTATGCTGAGTGTGTGCATGTGTGCACAATATCAAGCGCCCCCAAAGAATGTCATCTTAAGGCCGTGAAAAGGATAGTGAGATACTTAATACATACACCAAATTTTGGCATTTGGTATCCTAAGAGGTCCTCTTTTGATCTTGTTGGCTATTCCGACTCGGACTATGCCAGAGACAAGGTTGATAGAAAAACCACTTCGGGTACTTGTTAATTTCTTGGTAGATCTCTTGTGTCTTGGTCCTCCAAGAAACAAAACTCGGTATCATTATCCACCGCCGAAGCGGAATACATTGCCGCCGGTTCATGTTGTGCTCAATTACTTTGGATGACCCAAACTCTTAAAGATTATGGGATCTATGTGAAACATGTTCCAGTGCTTTGTAACAACGAAAGTTCTATTAAGATTTCTCATAATCCCGTGCAACATTCTCGAACCAAGCATATTGAAGTTCGTCATCATTTCATTCGAGATCATGTTGCCAAAGGGGACATTGATCTTAAGCATGTTCGTACCGATAAGCAATTGGCGGATATATTCACCAAACTGCTTGATGAGAAAGTATTTTTCCATTTGAGAGGTGAATTGAACATCATTGATGCTTCAAACTTGGAGTAGAAACTCCATTTGGATACATGCAAGGCATGAGCCTTTGACTAATCCTTGATGTTTCTCTTATGATGATGATCATATGTCGTGGATATATTTGCACCCTTGCATGCTATCTAACCCTTGTAGGTGCTTGGATGAATCAAAATCTATGAGATTGCAAATCACTCACATCTTGAGCAATCTCTACATCACCAAGTCTCTACAATATGGTGGTTGAAGACAAGGAAGCATGAAACCTTTCAACATATCCTTTGACCATTTCTATATACCAAATTTCATTTGGTATCAAATTCATGTTTGTCAATTTGGATACACAAGTGCTCTTCCTTGCAAGACTAACCAATGTAGGTAGATGAACTCAAACTAAAAGTGGTGCTCCCAATCTTTGATGAGCTACATCAATCTTGAGCATCCCACACAAGTTCAACTACATGATCAAGTTCAACACCACCACCCAAGGTATGTTATTCCATCTTAGAGAAGCTTTACCCCAAGTCATGGGTCAAAGCAACTCAACAAGATGCGAATACATCAAATGCTTAAACGAAAAATGGTAACCCCATTTTGAGCTTAAACGACGAGTATGACCTATGATCAAGTGTTCTCACTTGACTCAGTCAATATACTCTAACATAGGTGACTTTGTTGCCGACCAATTCTAGATGAAGTTCTCTAGTGTTTCTCTGTATTCTTGCATTTGTCTCTTGCATGTTTTTTTACCTTCTCTTTTCAAAAAAAAACTTCATCTAGATTTCTTTTCTTTTTCTTTGTTTTGTTCTGCATTCCCTACATCCAATTTATTGCAAATCCTTCTGTTAATTCCTTGCAAATCTTTGTGAGATCTTATTTGCCTAAGTGAGCCGAGGTGAAAAATTGCCCTTCCTCTGTGTTGAACTCATTCACACCGGTCTGTCACTCTCGGTCAAACCGAACCATTTCGGTGCAACCAAAAGAATACAACTCGGTGTCACCGATTTCACTACAGAGAAGACAATTGCCACTTGTTCCTACACTTTTGTTCCATATCCACTCAATGATTCTTGTCCTCTACCAGCATCACACTCTAAATGCTCCTTTGCTCTGTGACTCAAGGACCAAACCTATTTTGACTCACAATCCAGAAGATCCCTTCTTGGAAACTGATGTCAAAAGGGGGGAGAGAGAGATCACATCAAAGCTTACTCACTTAAAAAGGGGGAGAGTACTTCAAAGGGGGAGAATGCTTAATCGCATCAAATGGAGTGAGATACCCCAGATGCTTGGTATTCAATAGGAGAGAAGTCACATGTCTTTAAGAGGGGAAATACATGTTAGTTTGTCTTATGTTTCTGTGCTCTGATCTGTTTTGCTCTGATTTTCTGTTCCCTATATTCTCCCATTATCAAATATGAGATTCAGGGGGAGAAAGACATCTAAGGGAAGGAAATCTTGAATTCATTGCATATCTTTATCCTTGGGGACATGTCTATATCCAATAGGAGTACCTAGTACTCATTCTCTATATGTCATCCCAGTCTTGGTACTCTTGTGGTTTGCCATTTGCTATGTTTAGTAGATATATCTGTGTTATCTAACCTTGTTTACTCAGGTTCATCTCTTCCTAAGCCAGCTTAAGACCACAAGGTAAGTATATGCATCTCACCCATGTGCATGATGATCTCTTGCTGATGTACACATTGTTTGCAAGGACTCATGAACATGAAGGTACAATTCCTATATCCACATCATTTGCTCTGATTCATATAGCCAAGATACATGTAACTCATTGCTTGCTCTATCATGATTATGCATTCACATGCTCTTATACTCTGCATTTACATGGTTGCATACGTGTAGGGGGAGCCTATGCATCTTAAATGTCTTTCCAAAGCTTTACCTACTATTCCTTATATCTTTATCTAAAGCTTTGATGTATGTTGTCATCAATTACCAAAAAGGGGGAGATTGAAAGCACAAGTGCTCCCTAGGTGGTTTTGGTAATTATTGTCAACATATGTCTTGTTGGACTAATGTTTTTATCTAGTATATTTCAGATAAGTTCAACAGATGGAGTGGTGTGGACAGGAGGATGTGGAACCCCTTCAAGATGCTAAGGACAAAGGATTGGCTCAAGCTCAAAAGCTCAAGGCTCTACATTTTTGGTTTAGTGATCCAAGATTACACTGAGTCCATAGGAAAGCCAATACTATTAAAAGGGGATGAGGTGTTGCTTAATGGCTTGCTTGCTCAAAGTGCTTAGTGATATGCTCCAAAGCCCTCAACCATTCTCATATCCACCTATGTCCCAAACCAAAAGTCAAACTCGGCCCACCGATTTGATCCAACCAGCGCCACCGAGTTCACTTGACATAGCCACTGCCAGAAACCCTAATCAATTCGGTCTCACCGATGGGATCTCGGTCTCACCGAGATGGGCTTGCAAACTCTCTGTTGCCTGTTGTAATTATTTTGGTCCCACCGAGATAAGCAATAGGTCCCATCGAGTTTGCCTGACCAACTCTCTGTTTTGCTTACTACCAAAATCGGTCTCACCGAGTTTGTGTAATCGGTCAAACCGAGATGAGGTTTTACCCTAACCCTAGCACATAAGTCCCGCTGAGTTGATCGTATCAGTCCCACCAAAATGCCTAACAATCACATTATGAACTGAATCGGTCTGACCGAGTTTGGTGAATTGTGTGTAACGATTAGATTTTGTGTGGAGGCTATAAATACCCCTCCACCCACTCTTCACTCATGGAGAGAGCCATCAGAACATGCCTACACTTCCAACATTCAATTTCTGAGAGAGAACCACCTACTCATCATGTGTTGAGACCAAGATATTCCATTCCAACCATATGAATCTTGATCTCTAGCCTTTCCCAAATTTCTGTCCACTCAAATCATCTTTCCACCAAATCCAAATTAGTGAGAGAGAGTTGAGTGTTGGGGAGACTATCATTTGAAGCACAAGAGCAAGGAGTTCATCATCAACACACTATTTATTACCTTTTGGAGAGTGGTGTCTCCTAGATTGGTTAGGTGTCACTTGGGAGCCTCCGTCAAGATTGTGGAGTTGAACCAAGGAGTTTGTGCGGGCAAGGAGATCGCCTACTTCGTGAAGATATACCCTAGTGAGGCAAGTCCTTCGTGGATAATGGCCATGGTGGGATAGACAGCTTCTTCGTGGACCCTTCATGGGTGGAGCCCTCTGTGGACTCACGCAACTGTTACCCTTCTTGGGTTGAAGTCTCCATCAACGTGGATGTATGATAGCACCACCTATCGGAACCACGCCAAAAATCTCCGTGTCTCCAATTGCATTTGCACACTCCAATCCCATCCCTTTACTTTCTTGCAAATTGCATGATTTACTTTCCGCTGCTCATATACTCTTGCCATGCTTGCTTGAATGTATTGTGAATGTTTAAACTTGTGCTAAAACTCCACCTTAACTTGAAGAAATTAAAAACTGCTACTTTTATTTGTTAAGAGTCTATTCACCCCACTCTAGACACCTCTTCTCGATCCTTTCAAACGTCTTCACGATCCAACCGATCCAAGTACCGAGCGTACGGCACCTCCGTGTTCAGCACACGTTCAGCTCGATGACGTCCCTCGAACTCTTGATCCAGTAGAGGGTCGAGGGAGAGTTCCGTCAGCATGACGGCGTGGTGACGGTGATGGTGATGTGATCCGCGCATGGCTTCGCCTAAGCACTACGATGCTATGACCAGAGGAGCAAACTATGGAGGGGGGACACCGCACACGGTTAAGAGAACTATTGGTGTGCCTTTGGGGTTCCCCCACCCCCGTATATAAAGGAGGGGAGGAAGAGGTGGCCGACCCTAGGGGTGGCGCGCCATGGGGGGGGAGTCCTACTAGGACTCCACTCCTAGTAGGATTCGCCCCCCTTCCTTCCAACGGAGAGAGGAAAGGGGAAAAAGGGGAGAGGGAGAAGGAAAGGGGGGCGCCCCCACCCCTTGTCCAATTCAGATTGGGCAAGGGGAGTCACGCGCCCTTTGTCATCGGTATGTTACTTGCCCAAGATTTGATCATCGGTATCATCATAGCTAGTTCAATCTCGTTACCGGCAAGTCTCTTTAATCGTTCTGTAATACATCATCCCGCTGCTAACTCATTTAGTCACATTGCATGCAAGGCTTATAGTGATGTGCATTATCTAGAGGGCCCAGAGATACCTCTCCGATACTCGGAGTGACAAATCCTAATCTTGATCTATGCCAACCCAACAAACACCTTTAGAGACACCTGTAGAGCATCTTTATAATCACCCAGTTACGTTGTGACGTTTGGTAGCACACAAGGTGTTCCTCCGGTATTCGGGAGTTGCATAATCTCATAGTCAGAGGACTATGTATAAGTCATGAAGAAAGCAATAGCAGTAAAACTTAACGATCATTATGCTAAGCTAACGGATGGGTCTTGTCCATCACATCATTCTCTAATGATGTGATCCCGTTCATCAAATGATAACACATGTCTATGGTCAGGAAACTTAACCATCTTTGATTAATGAGCTAGTCAAGTAGAGGCATACTAGGGACACTCTGTTTTGTATATGTATTCACACATGTACTAAATTTCCACTTAATACAATTCTAGCGTGAATAATAAACATTTTTCATGATATAAGGAAATATAAATAACAACTTTATTATTGCCTCTAGGGCATATTTCCTTAAATCTCCACCCAGGGCCACTGCCCTGGCTTCCAAAGCTCCTAACGCCGGTGCGAGGCAGCAGATCCACGCTGCCACCTTCATCGAAAGACGCGCGGCAGCCGACAGGCTCCTCGGGTGGCGGCGGGGAGGGGGCAGGAGGGAGGATAGGAGGCGGCGGCTAGGGTTTGGAGCCGCTCCCGAGTCGCCAAAGAGGGGCGACGCGGGAGAGGGGGCGTATTCAAGTTTGGTACATCTCTTCGTCTTGCCTTTGCCTTTTTTAGGCATTACTGATTTGTTTTCACTCTCATTGATCCCTAGTCATTATCTCTCACTTATTTTCGTAGGTAAATCAATGCCTCTCTTTCTAAAGTTGCCCTTACTCTTCAGGGCCTCAACTAAAGAATATGTTGTATTACACAAAACAGAAATAAAAGAGTATACTAGATGACACCCTGCGCGTCTCAATACGAGAATTGATTGCAATGTGTTAAAAATGAGAATGATTTACATGAAATATGAATATTTTGACTAATAATATGAGAATCAAAATTGAAGCATGATTGTAAATATTAAGGTGCATATGTTGGATTAGTAATATGCATGCATGTTGAGTTGAGCCTTATAAATGCATGGTTACGTGTTGAAATGACATGTTTGCACATTAATAGAAATGGGTCGATGAGATCAATTATTTAGCTGTATATAGGATTAGGTGGTACTATCAAGGCAAAAAGTTCTCTAGTCACCATTTTTTTGTAAATGACATAAGATATGGTATATATAAAAAATGCTAGAATTTTTTAGATCAATATTTTGAACACAACTATACAAATCAAACAGGCAAACACAACTCTATATTTTTAGGAGCAAATATCTTGCATTTTTCCTATGTGTTGGTCGGAGCCTCCAGGTGAATTTTAGACGAGCACAATATCATTCTCGACTCACCCCATATGCGCCAGGAGGTGGCCCGAAACATTGGTTGACCGGAGCTCCAAGTGAATTCTGAAAGTGGTTGGTAGTGTTCCGAGCTTGCCCGAGAGTTGAACCAGACCTTCGGGTGAAGTGGGAGCCTCCGGAGTAGTGCACTGAGAGAGGAGTAACATGTAGATTTGGGAGGGGGGGGCAATAAAAGGACTCTTTTTCTCCATGAGTAAGACGTCAATTTTTTTCTCTGCACGCCATTGTTAGACTTTTGCAAGAACTTGAGATCTCTCTCTCTCTCAAGCCCCATTATTTGAAGCAAGTTGGGTAAAGGAGGAGACACAAATCTACTATTCTATCAAGACAAAATTTGAACCCCCCCAATTTGTTCCCTGTGCATATTGTTACTCTTGGATTTGTGTGAAACCCTAAATAGCTGGAGTTGCTCCTAAGCTTTCAAGTACATGGATTTGTTCCTAGAAGTTTTTGAAAGTCTAGAGGTCACCTAAAGACAAACATCTAGTGAAGGGGTCAGTGGCATTTGTTGAGGATATCATTGTGTTCCCCATGCTCTCGAATGAAGATTAGGGTTCCCCCAATAACAATGGATTTTGGGTACATCCTTCTCTCCATCCTTTGGTTAGATCGTTCTTTATCGTTTTTAGATTACAAGGTTGCATGCTCACGTGGTCACACTCAGCCACACATGTTGCATGTTCTACCAAAATACACGTGATCCTAAAACAAAGATGATTTAGATAAGTTCAATTTATCATATAACTAGTGATCCACAACTCACTTTGCGGGGTTTTTTTAGGGCACACTTCATGGTTAGTTTTTTTAGCAAAACTTCATGGTTAGTGTGACGATTGAAGTGCACCCGACTCAACCTAGGCATTGGCAGCTTGGCTCGATGGTTGGGTTAGGCTCTGGCTCCATTGTTTTGTCCAAAAGCCCCCAAAAGCCCAAACCACCTAAAATAATGTTTTGGTGAAAATACAAGCATAACAATATATTGTTATATTTAAAAATAATTAAACAACTCTTGTTTTAAAATAGGAACGTACCACTGTCTATTTATTTTAGTATTTCGGGGGTGCTCATGAGGGTAGGGTGTGTGTACGTGCATGGATGAGTATATTTGCGTGTATACGAGCATCTGTGTTTGTACTCAGTTCAGAAGAAAGAAAAAGGGCTTGCTTTTTTTAAACATAGTACAAATGCAGGCACTCATATATACGACACTCACCCCTATGAATGCACACCCTACCGCTATGAGCACCTCCGAGAGACTAAGATGACATATCATCTTGGTAGTCGATGGGAACGTCTCCTCCCACAGAAAGCATATCACCGAAAATCCTGAAATAAATTCAAGATAAATGTGAGCATCATGATTTGAACCCTGGTGGGCTGAGGATATGACTGCCCTCCTAACCATCCAACCATAGGGTTGGTTCTTTTCCGTTGGCGGCGGGATGATGCCCGGACCAACCAATGAACTAAGTGCACGAGTCGTCAGACTCGAGCGCACGCAAACAAACGCCTTGCATCCTCCTTCCCGCAACCGACCCCGACCTTGATCCGACGGGCTTCTAGAACATTCACGTCCCATCCGTGTTGGGGAACGTAGCACGCAATTTCAAAAAAAATTCTATGTTCACGCAAGATCTATCTAGGAGATGCATATCAACGAGAGGGGGAGAGTGTGTCCACGTACCCTCGTAGACCGAAAGCGGAAACATTAGCTTAACCAGGGGCGGACCCAGGAAAAAAATTGAGAGGGGGCAATAATGTATGGCCATATTGACGAATTAGCAAGACAGCCGGTCCTTATATACTAAAACCTAGGTACAATCACTTCATTGCACATGAGATAACCAAATTTACCAAAAGAAATGAAAACTAACAATTAGAAGCAAAATGAATTACATCTTGTTCCTAGTCACAAAAGAGAACATTAACACATTTTCTAACAATCTAACCTACAACCTGCAAGAAAAAAAATTATTATCGAACAAGAGGATAATGAAAACATCGAAGGGTGCCTTTATACAAATGAAAAGGAGCTTCTAACACAATCCTTTCGTTTCATCCCACGGTGATTTTCACCTCATGAAAATGTTTAACTGCCACTTCATTAGGAAACAAACTAGCAATTCTTTTTCTACAAAGCTAATATGTTGATTCATCTTCCCAATTGTCATTGGCTTAATCTTCCTAGGATGAGACTAATATCATTGTCTTGATTGGGATTGTAGTTTGCAATCTTCTTCGTTTTTGATGGATGCATAGGAAGCTTGTTCAAATCAACAAGTTTAGACATCTTAGTGGTTGTTAGTTTTTTATATAAAAAAACTCTCCATTAGCTTCTCAGTAACTTTAAGTGCCAAAAGAGCAGAACGTCAAATGAATTGGCAAGGTTTCAAACATAGTACACGAAGTTTAAGTGTGCTGGGAACTAGGAAAAGTTTGAGTTTGTTAGTCTAGATTAAAGTTGGAACTAAAATTTGATTTAAATGGTCTTATATTTGTTTACAGAGGGAATACATTACATCTTATAACAATATCATTTAAACTGATCTAGTCATCTAAATTGGTAAATTATACACATAAATTAATAATACTAAGTTTCTACAAAGGAACTGCAGACGAACAAAAAAATTTGAAAAGAAAGAACCCTAATGATCTACTATATGGCTTACTTGATGTGAATTAGAACGCTGAAATTACACAATCGGTGACGAGGCAGTGTTGCGGCGCGGCGCACATGCATGAGAGATGGGCGACGACAAGTCGCTGATTGCCGGCCGCGAGCCGAGCCGGAGACTGCATGATGCCGCGATCGCGTGATAGGCAGTTTCTGGCGGCTCCACGGGTGCCGTATCATGCATTCGTTTTTTATATGCGTGCGTGGACTAGAGGCCTGATCCATCAAATAATTGTAGCGTTCGTGGCCGACATGTGTAGGCTGTTTCTTGGTGGTGGACTTCTTATAGCCTTTTAAAAGATATATAATATATGGGCCTTTGAAAATAGAAAGGAAATTGGACTGAGTGGGGGCAAAGCAATGGGCCAAGTGGGGGCACACGCTGCTCGGCAAGATCGACGTAAACGTACGACGGAAAATCGAGTGGGGACAGCTGCCCCCACAACCATCAACGTGCGTCCGCTGCTGAGCTTAACGCGGTTGATGTAGTCAAACGTCTTATCGATTCAATCGATCAAGCACCAAACGTACGGCACCTCTGAGTTCTGCAGACGATCAGCTCGATGACGTTCCTTGAACTCTTGACCCAGCAAAGTGTCAAGGGAGAGTTTCGTCAGCACGATGGTGTGGTGACGGTGATGGTGAAGTTATCTGCGCAGAGCTTCGCCTAAGAGTTACGACAATATGACTGGAGGAGCAAACTATGGAGGGGGGCACCGCACACGGCTTGGAACAATTGATGTGTGTTAGAGGTTCCCCCACCCCCGTATATAAAGGAGGGAGATGGGAGGATGCCGACCTAGGAACGCCCGAAGTGGGAGGAGTCCCACTTGGGCTCCTAGTCCAATTCGCCCCCTTCCTTTTATCGGAGGGGGAAAGGGGGAAGGAGAGGGAGGAGGAGAAGGAAAGGGGGGCGCCGCCCCATCCCCTAGTCTAATTCGGACTCCTCCCTTGGGGGCGCGCGCCACCCCTTGTGAGCTGACCTGCCTCCCTCCTATGGCCCATATGGCCCATATCTTCCCCCAGGGGGTTCCGGTAACCCCCCGGTACTCCGATATGTACCCGATACATTCCGAAACACTTCCGCTGTCCGAATACTATCATCCAATATAACAATCTTTACCTATCAACCATTTTAAGACTCCTTGTCATGTCCGTGATCTCATCCTGGACTCTGAACAATCTTCGGTCACCAAATCACATAACTCATAATACAAATCGTCATCGAACATTAAGCGTGCAGACCCTACGGGTTCGAGAACTATGTAGACATGACCGAGACACCTCTCCGGTCAATAACCAATAGCGGAACCTGGATGCTCATATTGGTTCCTACATATTCTACGAAGATCTTTATCGGTCAAACCGTAATGACAACATACGTCATTCCCTTTGTCATCGGTATGTTACTTGCCCGAGATTCGATCGTCGGTATCTTCATACCTAGTTCAATCTCGTTACCGGCAAGTCTCTTTACTCGTTCTGTAGTGCATCGTCCCGCAACTAACTCATTAGTCACATTTCTTGCAAGGCTTATCATGATGTGCATTACCGAGAGGGCCCAGAGATACCTCTCTGATACTCGGAGTGACAAATCCTAATCTCGATCTATGCCAACCCAGCAAACACCTTTGGAGACACCTGTAGAGCATCTTTATAATCACCAAGTTATGTTGTGATGTTTGATAGCACACGAGGCATTCCTCCAGTATCTGGGAGTTGCATAATCTCACAGTCAAAGGAATATGTATATGACATGAACAAAGCAATAACAATAAACTGAATGATCAATATGCTATGCTAACGGATGGGTCTTGTCCATCACATCATTCTCGTAATGATGTGATCCCGTTCATAAAATGACAACACATGTCTATGGTTAGGAAACGTAACCATCTTTGATTAACGAGCTAGTCTAGTATAGGCTTACTAGGGACACGGTGTTTTGTCTATGTATCCACACATGTATCAAGTTTCCAGTTAATACCATTCTAGCATGAATAATAAACATTTATCATAATATAAGGAAATATAAAATAACAACTTTATTATTGCCTCTAGGGCATATTTCCTTCAGTCTCCCACTTGCACTAGAGTCAGTAATCTAGTTCACATCGCCATGTGATTTAACACCAAAGGGTTTACTATAGTCAATAATCTATTTCACATCGCCATGTGATTAACACCAATAGTTCACATCGCCATGTGACCAACACCCAAAGGGTACTAATGTGTGATCAAGTTTTGCTTGTGAGAGAAGTTTAGTCAATGGGTCTGCTACATTCAGATCCGTATGTATTTTGCAAATTTCTATGTCTACAATGCTTTGTGTGGGGCTACTCTAGCTAATTGCTCCCACTTTGAATATGTATCCAGATTGAGACTCAGAGTCATCCGTATTAGTGTCAAAACTTGCATCAACGTAACTCTTTACGATGAACTCTTTATCACGTCCATAACCGAGAAACATTTCCTTAGTTCTCTTTAAGGTAACTAAGGATAATTTTGACCGCTATCGAGTGATCTATTCCTAGATCACTATTGTACCCCCTTGCCAAACTCATGGCAAGGCACACAACAGGTTTGGTACACAGCATGGCATACTTTATAGAACCTATGACAGAGGCATAGGGAATGACTTTCATTCTCTCTATATATTCTGCCGTGGTCGGGTTTTGAGTATTACTCAACTTCACACCTTGTAACACACACAAGAACCCTTTCTTTGACTGATCCATTTTGAACTTCTTCAAAACTTTATCAAGGTATGTGCTTTGTGAAAGTCCCAATATATAAGTAGCTTCACTGAGGTCTTTCATTGAAAAACTTTAATTCAAGTATCCTTTTATGCTATCTAGAAATTCTATATCATTTCCAATCAACAATATGTCATCCACATATAATATTAGAAATTCTACAGAGCTCCCACTCACTTTCTTGTAAATACTGGCTTCTCCAAAAGTCTGTATAAAACCATATGCTTTGATCACCTCATCAAAGCGTATATTCCAACTCCGAGATGCTTGCACTAGTCCATAAATGGATCGCTGGAGCTTGCACACTTTGTTAGCACCTTTAGGATTGACAAAACCTTCTGGTTGCATCATATACAACTCTTCTTTAAGAAATCCATTAAGGAATGCATTTTTGACGTCCATTTGCCAGATTTCATAATCATAAAATGCGGCAATTGCTAACATGATTAGGATAGACTTAAGAATCATTAGGGTGAGAAGGTCTCATCGTAATCAACTCCTTGAACTTGTCGAAAACCTTTCGCAACAAGTCGAGCTTTGTAGACAGTAACATTACCATCAGCATCAATCTTCTACTTGAAGATCCATTTATTCTCTATGGCTCGCCGATCATCGGGCAAGTCAACCAAATTCCACACTTTGTTCTCATACATGGATCCTATCTCAGATTTCATGGCCTCAAGCCATTTATCGAAATTTGGGCTCATCATCGCTTGCTCATAGTTCATAGGTTCGTCATGGTCTAGTAACATGACTTACGGAACATGATTACCATACCACTCAGGTGCGGAACATGATCTAGTTGACCTACGAGGTTCGGTAGTAACTTGGTCTGAAGTTTCATGAGCATTATCATTAGCTTCATCTCTAGTTAGTGTAGACATCACTGGAACTAATTTCTGTGATGAGCTACTTTCCAATTCGAGAGAAGGTACAATTACCTCGTCAAGTTCTACTTTCCTCCTACTCACTTCTTTTGAGAGAAACTCCTTCTCTAGAAAGGATCCATTCTTAGCAACAAAGATCTTGCCTTCGGATCTGTGATAGAAGGTGTACCCAACAGTTTCTTTTGGGTATCCTATGAAGACGCACTTCTCCAATTTCGGTTCGAGCTTATCAGGCTGAAGCTTTTTCACATAAGCATCGCAATCCTGAACTTTAAGAAATGACAGCTTAGGTTTCTTGTCAAACCACAGTTCATACGGTGTCGTCTCAACGGATTTAGACGGTGCCCTGTTTAAAGTGAATGCAGCTGTCTCTAATGCATAACCCCAAAATGATAGTGGTAAATCGGTACGAGACATCATAGATTGCACCATATATGATAAAGTACGGTTATGATGTTCAGACACACCATTACGTTGTATTGTTCCAGGTGGCGTGAGTTTTGAAACTATTCCACATTGTTTAAAATGAAGGCCAAACTCGTAACTCGAATATTCGCCTCTGCGATCAGATCGTAGAACCTTTATTTTCTTGTTACGATGATTCTCCACTCCACACTGAAATTCTTTGAAATTTTCAAATGTCTTAGACTTGTGTTTCATTAAGTACATATACCCATATTTGCTCATATCATCTGTGAAGGCCAGAAAATAACGATACCCGCGGCGTGCCTCAACACTCATTGGACCGCATACATTGGTATGTATTATTTCCAATAATTAATTGGCTCGCTCCATTGTTCCAGAAAATGACATGTCTCCGTCGTATCTATAATTTTTGATTGTTCCATGCCAATATTCTACAACTTTCATATACTTTTGGCAACTTTTTATACTATTTTTGGGACTAATATATTGATCTAGTGCCCAGTGCCAGTTCCTGTTTGTTGCATATTTTTTGTTTCGTAGAATATCCATATCAAACAGAGTCCAAACGGGATAAAAATTGACGGAGATTTTTTTGGAATATATATGATTTTTGGGAAGAAAAATCCACACGAGACGGTGCCCGAGGTGGCCACGAGGCAGGGGGCGTGCTTGCCCCCCTAGGCGCGCCCCTGACCCTCATGGGATACCCGTAAGGCGGTTGTTGCCCTTCTTTCGCCGCAAGAAAGATAATTTTTGGATAGAGACCGTGTCAAAATTTCAGCCCAATCGGAGTTACGGATCTCTGGGAATATAAGAAACGGTGAAAGGGAAGAATCTGGGAACGCAGAAGCAGAGAGAAACAGAGAGAAAGATCCAATCTTGGAGGGGCTCTCGCCCCTCCCGTGCCATGGAGGCCATGGACCAGAGGGGAAACCCTTCTCCCATCTAGGGAGGAGCTCAAGGAAGAAGAATAAGGAGGGGGGCTCTCTCCCCCTCGCTTCCGGTGGAACCGGAGTGCCACCGGGGGCCATCATCATCACCGCGATCTACACCAACACCTCCTCCATCTTCACCAACATATCCATCACATTCCCGCCTATATCTACAGCGGTACAATCTCCCGCAACCCGCTGTACCCTCTACTTGAACATGGTGCTTTATGCTTCATATTATTATCCAATGATGTGTTGCCACCCTATGATGTCTGAGTAGATTTTCGTTGTCCTATCGGTGGTTGATGAATTGCTATGATTGATTTAATTTTCTTGTGGTTATGTTGCTGTCCTTTGGTGCCCATCATATGATTGCGCGCGTGGATCACACCCTAGGGTTAGTTGTATGTTGATAGGATAATGTATTGGAGGGCAAGAGTGACAGAAGCTTCAACCTAGCATAGAAATTGATGCATACGGGATTGAAGGGGGACCAATATATCTTAATGCTATGGTTGGGTTTTACCTTAATGAACATTAGTAGTTGCGGATGCTTGCTAATAGTTCCAATCATAAGTGCATAGAATTCCAAGTCAGGGATGACATGCTAGCAGTGGCCTCTCCCACATAATACTTGCTATCGGTCTAGTAAAGTAGTCAATTGCTTAGGGGCAATTTCACAACTCCTACCACCACTTTTCCACACTCGTTATATTTACTTTATTGTTTCTTTATCTAAACAGCCCCTACTTTTTATTTACATACTCTTTATTATCTTGCAAACCTATCCAACAACACCTACAAAGTACTTCTAGTTTCATACTTGTTCTAGGTAAAGCGAACATCAAGCGTGCGTAGAGTTGTATCGGTGGTCGATAGAACTTGAGGGAATATTTGTTCTACCTTTAGCTCCTCGTTGGGTTCGACACTCTTACTTATCGAAAACTGTTGCGATCCCCTGTACTTGTGGGTTACCAAGACCTTTTTCTGGCGCCGTTGCCGGGGAGCAATAGCGCGGGGTGAATATTCTTGTGTGTGCTTGTTTTCTTTATCACTAAGTAATTTTTATTTGTTGTTCATAGTTGTTTTCTATCTTTAGTTATGGGTAGGAAACGCAAAATACCAAAAAAATTAGTTGTACCTACTGAACCAATGGTTGAAGAACCACTCAAAATCTATCACACTGCTGAAGCTTATTACTTGGATCATCTTCGATCCCTATGTGCTCGTGTTGAAACCCCAACTAGCTTAGTTGAGGGCAAATCTTTAGATGAGCATGCTTGTTATGTGCGACATCGAATATCTGAAAAAGGGAAAATTCTAGGATCAAATTCATCGTTTGCAATGCTATGCTTGGAATTTATGTGAAATATATGATTTTACTTGTTGTTCTGAAAACCCTAAGAAACACGTTCCCTATCAATGTGAGTTTAGTGATAATGGAATCATATCAAGGGTGTTTATAATTACTATGACGTTCAACAAATTGAAGAATTTGTTGCTTTTAAGGGTGCTTACGAAATTGCTTCTTTGATTGAAAAGTACGATGCTACTCTTTACAAATCTGAAAAGTTTTCCATACTTAAATATTGCTATGATAATTATGCTTCTAATGCCTATGTTGAACCATATATTGAGGACTACACCGCTATCCAGGAAGAGACTAATATTTTGCAGGAGCCTATGGAAGAAGAAATTGATGAAACTGTGAGCTCATTGGATGAAAAAGATGAGGAGGAGAGCGAAGAACAAAAGGATGAAGAGCGGATTAGCTACCCGTGCCCACCTTCTAATGAGAGTAACTCTTCAACTCATACATTGTTTAATTTCCCTTCATGCTTACCGGAGGATGATTGCTATGATGATTGTTATGATCCCTTAGATTCTTTTGAAATATCCCTTTTTGATGATGCTTGCTATGCTTGTGGCCAAGATGCCAATATGAATTATGCTTATGGAGATGAACGTGCTATAGTTCCTTATGTTAAAAATGAAATTGTTGCTATTGCACCCACGCATGATAGTCCTATTATCTTTTTGAATTCTCCCGACTACACTATATCGGAGAAGTTTGCTCTTATTAAAGAATATATTGATGGGTTGCCTTTTATCGTTGCACATGATGATTTTTATGAATATAATATGCATGTGCTTGCTGCTCCTACTTGCAATTATTATGAGAGAGGAACTATATCTCCACCTCTCTATGTTTCCAATATGATAAAATTGCAAGAAATTGTTTATACTATGCATTGGCCTTTACTATGTGTGCATGAATTGTTCTTTTATGACATGCCGATGCATAGGAAGAGAGTTAGACTTCGTTGTTGCATGATATATGTTACTTTGTGCTCACTACTAAATTACAAATCATTGTTAATTAAAATTGGCTTTGATATACCTTGGGATCCAGGTGGATTCATTACTTGAGCAACATATGCCTAGCTTAATGGCTTGAAAGAAAGCGCTGCCAGGGAGACAACCCGGAAGTTTTAGAGAGTCATTTATTTCTGTTGTGTTCTTTTATAAAGTTTATAAATAAAAATAATGTGCCAAGGTTTTCCTTTAGGATGTTTACATTTGCTTGATGGTTTGTACGGTGCAGGACAGAAACTTTGGCTGTAGTGCGCGATTTTACATTTTTAGCTGGAACGTCAAATGGTTCTTATTCTTTTTACACTGTATTCCTATACAAATTGTTTATTTTTCATAATTTTGGTAGAATTTTTCAAGTATCAGAAGTATGGTGAATGTTCAGATTACCACAGACTGTTCTGTTTTAGACAGATTCTGTTTTTGATGCATAGTTTGCTTATTTTGATGAAACTATCAATTTATATTAGTGGATTAAGCCATGAAAAAGTTATATTACAGTAGACAAAATGCAAAAACAAAATATGAATTGGTTTTCAACAATACTTAGAGTAGTGATTTGCTTTATTATACTAACGGATCTACCGAGTTTTCTGTTGAAATTTTGTGTGGATGAAGTGTTCGATGATCGAGAAGGTCTCGATGTGAGAAGAAGGAAGAGAGGCAAGAGCTCAAGCTTGGGGATGCCCGAGGCACCCCAAGTAAATATTCAAGGAGACTCAAGCGTCTAAGCTTGGGGATGCCCTGGAAGGCATCCCCTCTTTCTTCAACAAGTATCGGTATGTTTTCAGATTCGTTTCGTTCATGCGATATGTGCAATCTTGGAGCGTCTTTTGCATTTAGTTTTCATCTTTCTTTATGCACCATGCTGGTATGAGATAGTCCTTGGTTGATTTATAGAATGCTCATTGCACTTCACTTATACCTTTTGAGTATGGCTTTATAGAATGCTTCATGTGCTTCACTTATATCATTTGAAGTTTGGATTGCCTGTTTCTCTTTACATAGACAACCGCCATTTGTAAAATGCTCTTTTGCTTCACTTATATTTGTTAGAGCGTGGTCATATATTTTGTAGAAGGAATTAAACTCTCTTTCTTCACTTATATCTATTTAAAGAGATGACAGGAATTGGTCATTCACATGGTTAGTCATAAAATCCTACATAAAACTTGTAGATCACTGAATATGGTATGTTTGATTCCTTGCAATAGTTTTGCGATATAAAGATGGTGATATTAGAGTCATGCTAGTGGGTAGTTGTGGATTAGTAGAAATACTTGTGTTGAGGTTTGTGACTCCCGTAGCATGCATGTATGGTGAACCATTATGTAACGAAGTTGGAGCATGAGGTATTTATTGATTGTCTTCCTTATGAGTGGCGGTCGGGGACAAGCGATGGTATTTTCCTACCAATCTATCCCCCTAGGGGCATGCGTAGTAGTACTTTGCTTCGAGGGCTAATAAATTTTTGCAATAAGTATGTGAGTTCTTTATGACTAATGTTGAGTCCATGGATTATACGCACTCTCACCCTTCCATCATTGCTAGCCTCTCTAGTACCGCGCAACTTTCGCCGGTACCATAAACCCACCATATACCTTCCTCAAAACAGCCACCATACCTACCTATCATGGCATTTCCATAGCCATTCCAAGATATATTGCCATGCAACTTTCATCATCATCATATACATGACTTGAGCATTCATTGTCATATTGCTTTGCATGATTGTAAGATAGCTAGCATGATGTTTTCATGGCTTGTCCATTTTTTGATGTCATTGCTACGCTAGATCATTGCACATCCCGGTACACCGCCGGAGGCATTCATATAGAGTCATATCCTTGTTCTAGATATCGAGTTGTAATATTGAGTTGTAAGTAAATAAAAGTGTGATGATCATCATTATTAGAACATTGTCCCACGTGAGGTTATCAAAATAAAAGTGGCCAAAGAAGCCCCCCCAAAAAAGAGAGAGAGAGAGGCCAAAGAATCCTACAAAAAAAGAAAAAAAGAAAAAATGAGAGAAAAAGAGAGAAGGGGCAATGTTACTATTCTTTTACCACACTTGTGCTTCAAAGTAGCACCATGTTCTTCATATAGAGAGTCTCTTGAGTTATCACTTTCATATACTAGTGGGAATTTTCATTATAGAACTTGGCTTGTATATTCCAACGATGGGCTTCCTCAAATGCCCTAGGTCTTCATGAGCAAGCAGGTTGGATGCACACCCACTTAGTTTCAGTTTGAGCTTTCATATACTTATAGCTCTAGTGCATCCGTTGCATGGAAATCCCTACTCACTCACATTGATATCTATTGATGGGCATCTCCATAGCCCGTTGATACGCCTAGTTGATGTGAGACTATCTTCTCCTTTTTGTCTTCTCCACAACCACCATTCTATTCCACCTATAGTGCTATGTCCATGGCTCACGCTCATGTATTGTGTGAAAGTTGAAAAGGTTTGAGAACGCCAATAGTATGAAACAATTGCTTGGCTTGTCATCAGGGTTGTGCATGATGTGAGTATTTTGTGTGGTGAAGATGGAGCATAGCCAGACTATATGATTTTGTAGGGATAACTTTCTTTGGCCTTGTTATTTTGAAAAGACATGATTGCTTTATTAGTAGGCTTGAAGTATTATTGTTTTTATGTCAAATGATAGACTATTGCTTTGAATCACTCGTGTCTTAATATTCATGCCATGATTAGATATATGATCAAGATTATGCTAGGTAGCATTCCACATCAAAAATTATCTTCTTATCATTTACCTACTCGAGGACGAGCAGGAATTAAGCTTGGGGATGGTGATACGTCTCCTTCGTATCTATAATTTTTGATTGTTCCATGCCAATATCCTACAACTTTCATATACTTTTGGCAACTTTTTATACTATTTTTGGGACTAACATATTGATCCAGTGCCTAGTGCCAGTTCCTGTTTGTTGCATGTTTTTTGTTTCGCAGAATATCCATATCAAACGGAGTCCAAACGGGATAAAATTGACGGATTTTTTTTTGCAATATATATGATTCTTGGGAAGAAAAATCCACGCGAGACGGTGCCCGAGGTGGACACGAGGCAGGGGGGCGCGCCTGCCCCCCCTGGGCGCACCCCTGACCCTCGTGGGCCACCCATAAGGCGGTTGGTGTCCTTCTTTTGCCGCAAGAAAGCTAATTTCCACATAGAGATCTTGTCAAAATTTCAGCCCAATCGGAGTTACGGATCTTCGGGAATATAAGAAACGGTGAAACTGAAGAATCTGGGAACGCAGAAATAGAGAGAGACAGAGAGACAGATCCAATCTCGTAGGGTCTCTCGCCCCTCCCGTGCCATGGAGGCCATGGACCAGAGGGGAAACCCTTCTCCCATCTAGGGAGGAGGTCAAGGAAGAAGAAGAAGGAGGGGGGCTCTCTCCCCCTCGCTTCCGGTGGCACCAGAGTGCCACCGGGGGCCATCATCATCACCGCGATCTACACCAACACCTCCGCCATCTTCACCAACATCTCCATCACCTTCCCCCCTCTATCTACAGCGGTCCACTCTCCCGCAACCCGCTGTACCCTCTACTTGAACATGGTGCTTTATGCTTCATATTATTATCGAATGATGTGTTGCCATCCTATGATGTCTGAGTAGATTTTCGTTTTCCTATCGGTGGTTGATGAATTGCTATGATTGATTTAATTTTCTTGTGGTTATGTTGCTGTCCTTTGGTGCCCATCATATGATTGCGCACATGGATCACACCCTAGGGTTAGTTGTATGTTGATAGGACAATGTATTGGAGGGCAAGAGTGACAGAAGCTTCAACCTAGCATAGAAATTGATGCATACGGGATTGAAGGGGACCAATATATCTTAATGCTATGGTTGGGTTTGACCTTAATGAACATTAGTAGTTGCGGATGCTTGCTAATAGTTCCAATCATAAGTGCATAGAATTCCAAGTCAGGGATGACATGCTAGCAGTGGCCTCTCCCACATAATACTTGCTATCGGTCTAGTAAAGTAGTCAATTGCTTAGGGGCAATTTCACAACTCCTACCACCACTTTTCCACACTCATTATATTTACTTTATTGTTTGTTTATCTAAACAGCCCCTACTTTTGATTTACGTACTCTTTATTATCTTGCAAACCTATCCAACAACACCTACAAAGTACTTCTAGTTTCATACTTGTTCTAGGTAAAGCGAACGTCAAGCGTGCGTAGAGTTGTATCGGTGGTCGATAGAACTTGAGGGAATATTTGTTCTACCTTTAGCTCCTCGTTGGGTTCGACACTCTTACTTATCGAAAACTGTTGCGATCCCCTATACTTGTGGGTTATCAGAGAACATAGTTTTAGTCATCTTGCCCATGAGGCATGGTTCGCAAGTATCAAATGATTCATAATCAAGTGATTCCAAAAGCCCATCTGCATGGAGTTTCTTCATGCGCTTTACACCAATATGACCTAAACGGCAGTGCCACAAATATGTTGCACCATCATTACCAACTTTGCATCTTTTGGCATTAATATTATGAATATGTGTATTACTACAATCGAGATTAAATAAACCATTTACATTGCGTGTATGACCATAGAATGTTTTATTCATGTAAACAGAACAACAATTATTCTCTGACTTAAATGAATAACCATATCGCAATAAACATGATCTAATCATATTCATGCTCAACGCAAACACCAAATAACATTTATTTAGCTCCAACACTAATCCCGAAGGTAGAGGGAGTGTGCGATGGTGATCTTATCAACCTTGGAATCACTTCCAACACACATCGTCACCTCACCCTTAACTAGTCTTTGTTCATTTTGCAACTCCTGTTTTGAGTTACTAATCTTAGCAACTGAAATAGTATCAAATACCCTGGGGTTACTGTGAACACTAGTAATGTACACATCAATAACATGTATATCAAATATACCTTTGTTCACTTTGCCATCCTTCTTATCCACCAAGTAGTTGGGGTAGTTTTCCTTCCAGTGACCATTCCCTTTGCAGTAGAAGCACTCAGTTTCAGGCTTAGGTCTATCTTTGGGCTTCTTCACGGGAGTGGCAACTTGCTTGCCATTCTTCTTGAAGTTCCCTTTCTTTTCCTTTGCCCTTTTTCTTGAAACTAGTGGTCTTGTCAACCATCAACACTTGATGCTTTTTCTTGATTTCTACCTTCGCCAATTTCAACATTGTGAAGAGCTCGAGAAATGTTTTCGTCACCCCTTGCATATTATAGTTCATCACAAAGTTCTAGTAGCTTGGTGATAGTGACTAGAGAACTTTGTCAATCACTATCTTATCTGGAAGATTAACTCCCACTTGATTCAAGCGATTGTACTACCCAGACATTCTGAGTATATGCTCACTAGCTGAGCCATTCTCCTCCATCTTGTAGGCAAAGTACTTGTCAGAGGTCTCAAACCTCTCGACATGGGCATGATTCTGAAAAACCAATTTCAACTCTTGGAACATCTTATATGCTCAGTGGCATTCAAAACATTTTTGAAGTCCCGGTTCTAAGCCGTAAAGCATGGTGCACTAAACTATGAAGTAGTCATCATACCGATCTTGTCAAACGTTCATGACGTCCGCATCTGCTCCTACAACAGGTCTGTCACCTAGTGGTGCATCAAGGACATAATTCTTCTGTGCAGCAACGAGGATAATCCTTAGATCACGGACCCAAGCCGCATCATTGCTTCTATCATCTTTAAACTTAGTTTTCTCTAGCAACATATCAAAAACATAGGGGAGCTACAACGCGAGCAATTGATCTACAACATAGATATGCAAATACTATCAGGACTATGTTCATCATAAATTAAGTTCAACTAATCAAATTACTTAAGAACTCCCACTTAGATAGACATCCCTCGCGTCATCTAAATGATCACGTAATCCAAATCAACTAAACCATGTCCGATCATCACGTGAGATGGAGTAGTTTTCAATGGTGAACATCTCTATGTTGACCATATCTACTATATGATTCACATTCGACCTTTCGGCCTCCGGTATTTTGAGGCCATGTCTGTACATGCTAGGCTCGTCAAGTTTAACCCGAGTATTTGATACGTCTCCAACGTATCTATAATTTTTGATTTTTCCATGCTATTATATTATCTGTTCTGGATGTTAATGGGCTTTATTTTACACGTTTATATTATTTTTGGGACTAACCTATTAACCGGAGGCCCAACCCAAATTGCTGTTTTTTTGCCTATTTCAGTGTTTCGTAGAAAAGGAATATCAAACAGAGTCCAAATGGAATGAAACCTTCGGGAACTTGATTTTTGGAACAAACGTGATCCAGAGGACTTGTAGTGGACGTCAAGAAACGAACGAGGTGGCCACAAGGCAGGGGGCGCGCCTACCCCCTGGGCGTGCCCTCCCCCCTCGTGGGCCCCTCGTGGCTCAACCGACCTACTTCTTCCTCCTATATATGTTCACATACCTTGAAAACATCCAGGAGGACCACGAAACCCTATTTCCACCACTGCAACCTTATGTACCCAAGAGATCCCATCTTGGGGCCTTTTCCGGAGCTCCACCGGAGGGGGCATTGATCACGAAGGGCCTCTACATCAACTCCATGGCCCCTCTGATGATGTGTGAGTAGTTTACCTCAGACCTTCGGGTCCATAGCTAGTAGCTAGATGGCTTCTTCTCTCTCTTTGGATCTCAATACAAAGTTCTCCTCGATTCTCTTGGAGACCTATTCGATGTAATCTTCTTTTGCGGTGTGTTTGTCGAGATCCGATGAATTGTGGGTTTATGATCAAGTCTATCTATGAACAATATTTGAATCTTCTCTGAATTCTTTTATGTATGATTGGTTTATCTTTGTAAGTCTCTTCGAATTATCAGTTTGGTTTGGCCTACTAGATTAATCTTTCTTGTAATGGGAGAAGTGCTTAGCTTTGGGTTCAATCTTGCGGTGCTCAATCCCAGTGACAGAAAAGGAAACACCACGTATTGTATTGTTGCCATGAAGGATAAAAAGATGGGGTTTACATCATATTGCATGAGTTTATCCCTCTACATCATGTCATCTTGCTTAAGGCGTTACTCTGTTCTTATGAACTTAATACTCTAGATGCATGTTGGATAGCGGTCAATGTGTGGAGTAATAGTAGTAGATGCAGGCAGGAGTCGGTCTACTTGTCACAGACGTGATGCCTATATACATGATCATGCCTAGATATTCTCATAATTATTCGCTTTTCTATCAATTGCTCGACAGTAATTTGTTCACCCACCGTAATACTTATGCTATCTTGAGAGAAGCCACTAGTGAAACCTATGGCCCCCGGGTCTATTTTCCATCATATAAGTTTCCAATCTATTTTATTTGCCTCTCGTTTTCCTCTCCCCCACTTCACCCTCGCTGTTTTATTCGCCCTTTTTTCCTTTCACCCTCTGCTACCTCTTGAGCACTTGCGTTGGTTTTCCCTTGAAGAGGAAAGGATGATGCAACAGAGTAGCATAAGTATTTCCCTCAGTTTTTGAGAACCAAGGTATCAATCCAGTAGGAGGCTACGCACGAGTCCCTCGCACCTACACAAACAAATAAATCCTCGCAACCAACGCGATAAGGGGCTGTCAATCCCTACATGGCCACTTACGAGAGTGAGATCTGATAGATATGATAAGATAATATTTTTGGTATTTTTATAATAAGGATGCAAAGTAAAATAAAAGGCAAAGGAAATAAATAATTATTGGAAGACTAATATGATAGAAGATAGACCCGGGGGCCATAGGTTTCACGAGTGGCTTCTCTCGAGAGCATAAGTATTCACGGTGGGTAAACAAATTACTGTTGAGCAATTGACAGAATTGAGCATAGTTATGAGAATATCTAGGTATGATCATGTATATAGGCATCACGTCTGAGACAAGTAGACCGACTCCTGCCTGCATCTACTACTATTACTCCACACATCGACCGCTATCCAGCATGCATCTAGAGTATTAAGTTCAAGAAAATAGAGTAACGCTTTAAGCAAGATGACATGATGTAGAGGGATAAACTCATGCAATATGATGAAAACCCCATCTTTTTATCCTCGATGGCAACAATAAAATACGTTCCTTGCTGCCCCTACTGTCACTGGGAAAGGACACCTCAAGATTGAACCCAAAGCTAAGCACTTCTCCCATTGCAAGAAAGATCAATCTAGTAGGCCAAACCAAACTGATAATTCGAAGAGACTTGCAAAGATAACTAATCATACATAAAAGAATTCAGAGAAGATTCAAATATTGTTCACAGATAAACTTGATCATAAACCCACAATTCATCGGTCTCAACAAACACACCGCAAAAGAAGATTACATCGAATAGATCTCCACAAGAGAGAGGGAGAACTTTGTATTGAGATCCAAAAAGAGAGAAGAAGCCATCTAGCTAATAACTATGGACCCGTAGGTCTGAGGTAAACTACTCACACTTCATCGGAAGGGCTATGGTGTTGATGTAGAAGCCCTCCGTGATCGATGCCCCCTCCGGCGGAGCTCCGGAATAGGCCCCAAGATGGGATCTCGTGGATACAGAAAGTTACGGCGGTGGAATTATGGTTTTGTCTTCGTATCTGGTAGTTTGGGGGTACGTAGGTATATATAGGAGGAAGGAGTACGTCGGTGGAGCAACAGGGGGCCCACGAGGGTGGAGGGCGCGCCTGGGGGGGGGGAGGCGCGCCCCCTACCTCGTGGCCTCCTGATTGATTTCTTGACATAGGGTCCAAGTCCTCTGGATCATGTTCGTTCCGAAAATCACATTCCCGAAGGTTTCATTCCGTGTGGACTCCGTTTGATATTCCTTTTCTTCGAAACCCTAAAATAGGCAAAAAAACAACAATTCTGGGCTGGGTCTCCGGTTAGTAGGTTAGTCCCAAAAATAATATAAAAGTGTATAGTAAAGCCCAATAATGTCCAAAACAGAATATAATATAGCATGGAACAATAAAAAATTATAGATACGTTGGAACGTATCAAGCACCCGCAAGCTTAATTCCTGCTCATCCTCGAGTAGGTAAATGATAAAAACATAATTTTTGATGTGGAATGCTACTTGGCATATTTTCAATGCAGTTCTTCTTAATTGTGGTATGAATATTAAGATCCAAAAGATTCAAGACAAAAGTCCAATGTTGACATAGAAATAATAATACTTCAAGCATACTAACTAAGAAATTATGTCTCTTCAAAATAACATGGCCAAAGAAATTTATCCCTACAAAATCATATAGTCTGGCTATGCTCTATCTTCACCACACAAAGTATTTAAATCATGCACAACCCCGATGACAAGCCAAGCAATTGTTTCATACTTTTGGTGTTCTCAAACTTTTTCAATCTTCACGCAATACATGAGCGTGAGCCATGGACATAGCACTTTAGGTGGAATGGAATGGTGGTTGTGGAGGAGAAAAAAAGGGAAGATAGTCTCACATCAACTAGGCGTATCAACGGGCTATGGAGATGCCCATCAATATATATCAATGTGAGTGAGTAGGGATTGCCATGCAACAGATTCACTAGAGCTATAAGTATATGAAAGCTCAACAAAAGGAACTAAGTGGGTGTGCATCCAACTCGCTTGCTCATGAAGACCTAGGGCATTTTGAGGAAGCCCATCATTGGAATATACAAGCCAAGTTCTATAATGAAAAATTCCCACTAGTATATGAAAGTGATAACACAGGAGACTCTCTATTATGAAGATCATGGTGCTACTTTGAAGCACAAGTGTGGTAAAAGGATAGTAGCATTGTCCCTTCTCTCTTTTTCTCTCATTTTTTTATTTGGGCCTTCTCTTTTTTTTATGGCCTATTTTTTTTCGACCGGAGTCTCATCTCGACTTGTGGGGGAAGCATAGTCTCCATCATCCTTTCCTCACTTGGGACAATGCTCTAAAAATGATGATCATCACACTTTTTATTTACTTACAACTCAATACTCAGAACAAAATATGACTCTATGTGAATGCCTCCGGCGGTGTACCGGGATATGCAATGAATCAAGAGTGACATGTATGAAAGAATTATGAATGGTGGCTTTGCCACAAATACAATGTCAACTACATGATCATGCAAAGCAATATGACAATGATGGAGCGTGTCATATTAAACGAAATGGTGGAAAGTTGCATGGAAATATATCTCGGAATGGCTATGGAAATGCCATGATAGGTAGGTATGGTGGCTATTTTGAGGAAGGTATATGGTGGGTGTATGATACCGGTGAAAGGTGCACGGTATTAGAGAGGCTAGCAATGGTGGAAGGGTGAGAGTGCGTATGATCCATGGACTCAACATTAGTCATAAAGAACTCATATACTTATTGCAAAAATCTACAAGTTATCAAAGGAAAGTATTACACGCATGCTCCTAGGGGGATAGATTGGTAGGAAAAGACCATCGCTCGTCCCCGACCGCCACTCATAAGGAAGACAATCAATAAATAAATCATGCTCTGACTTCATCACATAACGGTTCACCAGACGTGCATGCTACGGGAATCACAAATTTTAACACAAGTATTTCTCAAATTCACAACTACTCAACTAGCATGACTCTAATATCACCATCTCCATATCTCAAAACAATTATCAAGTATCAAACTTCTCATTGTATTCAACACACTCATAAGAGATTTTTTTATTAATATTGAATGCCTAACATAATTAAAGAAAATTACCATGATGTTTTGTAGGACTCTCAAAATAGTCTAAGTGAAGCACGAGAAAACAAATCCACCGACACGCTCTAAAAGATATAAGTGAAGCACTAGAGCAAAAACTATATAACTCAAAAGATATAAGTGAAGCACATAGCGTATTCTAACAATTTCCGAATCATGCGTGTCTCTCTCAAAAGGTGTGTGCAGCAAGGATGATTGTGGAAAACTAACAAAGAAAGACTCAAATAATACAATACGCTCCAAGCAAAACACATATCATGTGGCGAATAAAAATATAGCTCCAAGTAAAGTTACCGATGGAAGTAGACGAAAGAGGGGATGCCTTCCGGGGAATCCCCAAGCTTTGGCTTTTAGGTGTCCTTAGATTATCTTGGGGGTGCCATGGGCATCCCAAAGCTTAGGATCTTGCCAATCCTTGTTCCATAATCCATCAAATCTTTACCCAAAACATGAAAACTTCACAACATAAAACTTAAAGTAGAAAATCTCGTGAGCTCCGTTAGCGAAAGAAAACAAAACACCACTTCAAGGTACTGTAATTAACTCATTATTTATTTATATTGGTGTTAAACCTACTGTATTACAACTTCTCTATGGTTTATAAAGTATTTTACTAGCTATAGATTCATCAAAATAAGCAAACAACACACGAAAAACAGAATCTGTCAAAAACAGAACAGTCTGTAGTAATCTGTAGCTAACGCAAGATATGGAACCCCAAAAATTCTAAAATAAATTTCTGGACGTGAGTAATTTATCTATTAATCATCTTCAAAAAGAATTAACTAAATATCACCTTCCAAATAAAAATGGCAGCAATTCTCGTGAGCGCTAAAGTTTCTGTTTTTTAGAGCAAGATTAAAAAGACTTTCCCCAAGTCTTCCCAACGGTTCTACTTGGCACAAACACTAATTAAACACAAAAAACACAACCAAAACAGAGGCTAGATAAATTATTTATTACTAAACAGGATCAAAAATCAAGTAATAAAAATAAAATTGGGTTGCCTCCCAACAAGCGCTATCGTTTAACGCCCCTAGCTAGGCATAAAAGCAAGGATAGATCTAGGTATTGCCATCTTTAGTTGGTAATTCTTTAATGATACATCTATCACCTTTAGGATTTTCTTTCCTTTTATCAATAATCAAACTTCTAGGCACAAGATTGAAAAAATCATTAGTAGCAAATGGTTCCTTAATGATAGCAAAAAGATTAGGATGAATACTTATAGATTTGAGATCCGCAGTTTCTTTGCTAGAGGATTCACCTTTATTTTTAGGAACATACATAAGCTTGGAAATTTTAGTTGGAGGACTTGGAGTATTCTTTACGGAAGAAAAAGTGGTTCCCAAGTTGGTAATGATACCCTTAAGTTTATCGATTCTAGAGGAATCATGATTTATTCTTTCATTAACTATAGGTTCCTTCTCCTTAATATTTTTCAAAGTTACTCCTACTTTAGATCCATATTGGGTAATTTGGTTGTGGAAATTTTTATCAAAATTTTCAATTAACTCAATGGTAGCAACTTTATTTTCAATAATTTCAAGTTTTTGCATTACATGCTCCAAAGTTAACATAATTCCCTTAACCAAAAGAGGGGGTGAGCCAAATAAATCTGTCATAGCATTATAGGAATCAAAAGTGTGGCTACCCAAGAAGTTCCCTCCGGTAATGGTATCAAGGACATATCTGTGCCAAGGAATAGCACCTACATAAAAATTGCGAAGAAGAATAGAAGTAGATTGCTTCTTGGTAGATCTATTTTGAGCATTGCAAATTCTATACCAAGCGTCTTTTAGGTTTTCTCCTTCCCTTTGCTTAAAATTAAGAACCTCATTTTCAGGAGACAACGGAGAAGATAGGGGACTAGCCATAATGACAAGCAAGCAATCCGACACACAAGCAAACATGAAACGGGAAAAAAGAGGCAAATAGAGAAAGAGAGGGAGGATAGAGAGAGAGGGCGAATAAAATGACAAGGGTGAAGTGAGGGAGAGGAAAACGAGAGGCAAATGGCAAATAATGTAATGCGGGAGATAAGGGTTTTGTGATGGGTACTTGGTATGTTGACTTTTGCGTAGACCTCCTCGGCAACGGCGCCAGAAATCCTTCTTGCTACCTCTTGAGCACTTGCGTTGGTTTTCTCTTGAAGAGGAAAGGGTGATGCAGCAGAGTAGCGTAAGTATTTACCCCAGTTTTTGAGAACCAAGGTATCAATCCAGTAGGAGGCCACGCACGAGTCCCTCACACCTAAACAAACAAATAAATCCTCGCAACCAACGCGATAAGGGGTTGTCAATCCCTACACGGCCACTTACGAGAATGAGATTCGATAGATATGATAAGATAATATTTTTGGTATTTTTATGATAAAGATGCAAAGTAAAATAAAAGGCAAAGGAAATAATTAAGTATTGGAAGATTAATATGATAGAAGATAGACCCGGGGGCCATAGGTTTCACTAGTGGCTTCTCTCGAGAGCATAAGTATTCACAATGGGTAAACAAATTACTGTTGAGCAATTGACAGAATTGAGCATAGTTATGAGAATATCTAGGTATGATCATGTATATAGGCACCACGTCCGAGATAAGTAGACCGACTCATGCCTGCATCTACTACTATTACTCCACACATCGACTGCTATCTGGCATGCATCTAGAGTATTAAGTTCAAGAGAACAGAGTAACGCTTTAAGCAAGATGACATGATGTAGAGGGATAAACTCATGCAATATGATGAAAACCCCATCTTGTTATCCCCGATGGCAACAATACAATACGTGCCTTGCTGCCCCTACCGTCACTGGGAAAGGACACTGCAAGATTGACCCAAAGCTAAGCACTTCTCCCATAGCAAGAAAGATCAACCTAGTAGGCCAAATCAAACTGATAATTCAAAGAGACTTGCAAAGATAACCAATCATACATAAAATAATTCAGAGAAGATTCAAATATTGTTCATAGATAAACTTGATCATAAACCCACAATTCATCGGTCTCAACAAACACACCGCAAAAGAAGATTACATCGAATAGATCTCCACAAGAGAGGGGCAGAATTTTGTATTGAGATCCAAAAAGAGAGAAGAAGCCATATAGCTAATAACTATGGACCCGTAGGTCTGAGGTAAACTACTCACACTTCATCGGAAGGGCTATGGTGTTGATGTAGAAGCCCTCCGTGATCGATGCCCCCTCCGGCGGAGCTCCGGAATAGGCCCCAAGATGGGATCTCGTGGATACAGAAAGTTACGGTGGTGGAATTATGGTTTTGGCTCCGTATCTGGTAGTTTGGGGGTACGTAGGTATATATAGGAGGAAGGAGTACGTCGGTGGAGCAACAGGGGGCCCACGAGGGTGGAGGGCGCACCTAGGGGGGAGGCGCGCCCCCTACCTCGTGGCCTCCTGATTGATTTCTTGACTTAGGGTCCAAGTCCTCTGGATCATGTTCATTCCGAAAGTCACGTTCCCAAAGGTTTCATTCCGTTTGGACTCCGTTTGATATTCCTTTTCTTCGAAACCCTAAAATAGGCAAAAAAACAACAATTCTGGGTTGGGCCTTCGGTTAGTAGGTTAGTCCCAAAAATAATATAAAGTGTATAATAAAGCTCAATAATGTCCAAAACAGAATATAATATAGCATGGAACAATAAAAAATTATAGATACGTTGGAGACGTATCACCCTCTCTTTCCATTCGCTTTTTCTTCGCTTGTTTGATTATGTGTTGGATTGCTTGCTCGTCACGATGGCTCAAGATAATACTAACTTGTGTGACTTTGCCAATACCAACAATAATGATTTTATTAGCACTCCGATTGCTCCTCTTACCGATGCTGAATCTTGTGAAATTAATACTGCTTTGCTGAATCTTGTCATGAAAGATCCATTTTCTGGCCTTCCTAGTGAAGATGCCGCTACCCATCTAAACAACTTTGTTGATTTGTGTGATATGCAAAAGAAGAAAGATGTGGATAATGATATTGTTAAGCTTAAGCTATTTTCGTTTTCGCTTAGAGATCGTGCTAAAGCTTGGTTTTCATCTTTACCTAAAAATAGTATTGATTCATGGAATAAGTGCCAAGATGCTTTTATCTCTAAGTATTTTCCTCCCGCTAAGATCATCTATCTTAGGAACGATATTATGAATTTTAAGCAACTTGATCATGATCATGTTGCACAAGCTTGGGAGAGGATGAAATTAATGATACGTAATTTCCCAACACATGGTTTGAATCTTTGGATGATTATACAAAAAAATTATGCCGGATTGAACTTTGCTTCTAGAAATCTTTTAGATTTGGCTGCGGGAGGCACTTTTATGGAAATCACTTTAGGAGAAGCTGCCAAACTCCTAGATAATATTATGGTTAATTATTCTCAATGGCACACAGAAAGATCTACTAGTAAAAAGGTGCATGCAATTGAAGAGATTAATGTTTTGAGTGGAAAGATGGATGAACTTATGAACTTGTTTGCTAATATGAGTGCTCCTACTGATCCTAATGATATGCCTTTGTCTACTTTGATTGGGAATAATACTGAATCTATGGATGTGAATTTTGTTGGTAGGAACAATTTTGGTAACAACGCGTATAGAGGTAATTTTAATTCTAGGTCATTTCCTAGTAATTCCTCTAATAATTATGGTAATTCCTACTACAATTCTTATGGAAATTATAATAAGATGCCCTCTGATTTTTAATCTAGTATCAAAGAATTTATTAGTTCGCAAAAGAGTTTCAATGCTTTGATTGAAGAAAAATTGCTTAAGATTGATGAGTTGCCTAGGAACGTGGATAGGATTTCTCTTGATGTAGATTCTTTGAAACTTAGATCTATTCCACCTAAGCATGATATCAACGAGTCTCTCAAATCTATGAGAATTTCCATTGATGAGTGCAAAGAAAGAACCGCTAGGATGCATGCTAAAAAGATTGCTTTGTGAAAGCGTGTTCTTCTAGTTTTCATGATAATAAGGATGAAGATCTAAAAGTAATTGATGTGTCCCCTATTAAATCCTTGTTTTGCAATATGAATCTTGATAATGATGGGACTGGAGATGAGTCAACTTTAGTTAGAAGGCGTCCCAATGATTCGGAGTTTTTAGATCTTGATGCAAAATTTTGTAATAGTGGGATTGAAGAGGTCAAAACTTTAGATAGCAACGAACCCATTATCTTGGATTTTAATGAATTTAATTATGATAATTGCTCTTTGATAGATTGTATTTCCTTGTTGCAATCCGTGCTAAATTCTCCTCACGCTTATAGTCAAAATAAAGCTTTTACTAAACATATCGTTGATGCTTTGATGCAATCTTATGAAGAAAAACTTGAGTTGGAAGTTTCTATCCCTAGAAAACTTTATGATGAGTGGGAACCTACAATTAAAATAAAAATTAAAGATCATGAATGCTATGCTTTGTGATTTGGGTGCTAGTGTTTCCACGATTCCAAAAACTTTGTGTGATTTGCTAGGTTTCCGTGAATTTGATGATTGTTCTTTAAACTTGCACCTTGCGGATTCCACTATTAAGAAACCTATGCGAAAGATTAATGATGTTCTTATTGTCGCAAATAGGAATTATGTGCCCGTAGATTTCATTGTTCTTGATATAGATTGCAATCCTTCATGTCCTATTATTCTTGGTAGACCTTTCCTTAGAACGATTGGTGCAATTATTGATATGAAGGAAGGGAATATTAAATTCCAATTTCCGTTAAGGAAAGGCATGGAACACTTCACTAGAAATAAAATTAAATTACCATATGAATCTATTATGAGAGCCACTTATGGATTGCCTACCAAAGATGGCAATACCTAGATCTATCCTCGCTTTTATGCCTAGCTAGCACTACAAAAAAATACACTTCTGTGATGATACGTGTTTGTCACAGTAGGTTGCTTTTTTTGTCATGCATGTAAATCCATGACAAATTTATGACAAAATAAAGATAGTCATAGCTGTGCTGTCGTAGAAGTGTTCCATGACATTACCAAAATTATCATCACGGAAGTGTCCACTTCCATGACGATAAATCGCGCGTCACAAAAGTGCTTTTGTCAAGGGTGACCGACACGTGGCATCCACTGTAACGGAATGCCGTTAAGCTAGCGGGTCGGGTTTTGGATCCGATAACCCGTTAAAAGCCCCGACCAATGGGGATTTTCCATGTGTAAAATCATCATTGTCTAGAGGAAACACGTGTCGGCTCATCGTTGGGACAGATGTCATCCACTCACTGGACAGAAGGTGCCTACGATACGTCGACACATGGCACGGCCCAACAAGTTTAAATGGGCCGGCCCAGCTAAAGTCCCACGAGATTTTGCGGACCATAATGGGCCGGCCCAGCTAAAGGCCCACGAGATTTTGCGGACCATAATGGGCTGGCCCAGCTAAAGGCCCACAAGATTTTGCGGGCCATAATGGGCCGACCCAGGTAAAGGCCTACAAGATTCTTGTGTGCCATAATGGGCCGGCCCAGGTAAAGGCCCACAAGATTCTTGCGGGTCATAATGGGCCAGCCCAGCTAAAGGCCCACGAGATTTCGCCGACATTAATGGGCCGGCCCAGCTGTAGGCCCACAAGATTTTAAGGACCCTAGTAGGCCGGCCCATTAACTGGCTGCCATGTTTTGGGCCAAATGCCGGCCCATATTTGATCTGGTCCATTAATGGCCTCCCACGCTCCGGGCCTAATAGTGGCCCATATGAGATCCGGCCCGCTAAAAGCCTACCACGTTCTGGCCCAAATTACGGCCCAGATCAGGTCCGGCCCTTTAAGAGGATTTGGGATCAATTATGGCCCATATGAGATTCGGCCCATCAACTGGACACTATGCTTTTGGGCCCACTTACTAAAGGCCCACTTAGTAATTCGGCCTGATATTAGTTTTGGCCTATTAAGGGCCCGTTTAACATTTCGGCCCTATATTAATTTCGGCCTGTTAAAAGCCCGTCATATAGTTGGGCCTAACTACGGCCCGGTTTGCATCCGGCCTGCTCGCAGCCGATATCTGATCGGGCCAAACAAGGACCCAGGCAATTTGGGCCTGTTAAAAGCCCGTGATTTGATTCGCACAATCATGGGCCGGGGTTCATTTCGGGCTGCTGCGTAACTAGTAGGAATTAAGAACAAACCTACTCTATACAATAAAGAAATTATAGCATAGTAACTAAGAATAAACCGACACTACACAATAAAGGATTTAAGGTATATTACATCCACTAGGCATGAAAGTTCGCCACCAATGATCATAAAGCGCAATGAAGAAGAAGATTACAAAAACTGGGCACCATTGCAGCGTAACAAAATAATACTGAACCGAGACCACTTCCAAGACAGTTCAAGAAAGGTTAGCCTTGCGGGGGAACTGCTGCGCAAGTTGCTGAGCAAGGCTGTGAGACCGGCCTAGCATGTCGGTCATAGCTTCCAGGTGTAGCTGTTTAGCGATGAGGTTCTCATTGGTGTTCTCCGCAACCTTTCTTAGAGATAGGACTTCAAGTCGAAGTTGAGTTGCAGAATGCCTTTCTGCTAGAACTTGGGACTGAAGAAGTCGAACTGATTCATACAACGAATTTTATGAGCTTGTCTGACTGTTAGTCTCAAGTAACTTGAACACTGCATCAAGACAAGACTTTGGGGTTGTCTTTCTATCTTCAAGATGTTTTGCCTTCTTTGCTGCAATATATGTTGGGTTTGTCTCACAGCCTTCAGCAGACTTGTGCATGCCATCAGGCATATCACCCTGAAACAAAGCAGAGAGATGAAAGGTTTTGCACGTGTATAAACAAAGATGATAACTATTCTGTCAATTCTATCCAATTTCAAATTGGAAAATAAAGAGTATGTTCAAAATATCAATAGCATAATTTGGCATTGTTCATAATGCGGGGAGCTTCACCACACTACTGGATTACCATGTCAACATAACAAGCATAGATGAAGGGCAAAGAAAATCATTGTATCTATTTTGGATAATGTGCATGGCATGTTGTTCATATCATCAGCCACATTAGTAAGATAAAACAGGAGATGATAAGGTGCAAACATGGGCTGCTTCACCACACACTGGATTATAGATCCACAAAAACAAGCATACATATAGGGAGTATTAAGTAATGTGCATGGTATGAATAAGGAATTTGGTTTTACAAGTAAAACTTAGAACTTACGGTTCTTACGAACATGCATTTTGGTAGAAACAGCAAACTAAACAGCAGTAAACGATAGGGAGTATGAGCAAATTAAACAACAGTTGAAGATAAAGGCTTTAGAAGGACTGACTTACATTAACAGTTAACACCGGCTTTATAATGCCCTTCTCCATGGCAAGGGAAGGATAACTCAAGAATTTCAGCACATAATCTTCTTCATATGCATTGCCTGTACTCTACATTTTTTAGAGAGTAATTATAGATATGATAATACTGGAAGGGATAGAGGATAATGAAGATAAGATGCAGATTGATGCTACATAATCAACTACCAATCCCTGAAAGTACAAGCGTTACAGGACAAAATGTACCGACAAGAGCAATGGGCTACACTTCTGCACTGGCATTGTCTGTGTATTCTACTTGTTGGTAAGATTAAATATAGATCTGATCTTTTTTAGTAAATGGTGGGCGAGGGAGATAAGATGCAGAATGCTACAAAATGAACCAATCCCTCTTCCCATAATACAAGAGTGTTTTGAACACTGGTGTACTGTACAAAACGTTCTTATATTATGGGACGGAGGGAGTAGCTGTTAATGTAAGTACAGTGATAGACCACGTTCAGTCCTTACAAGAGGACTGCAGAGCTAAACCTCTTCAAAAGCATTGGGTTGATTCTAAATTTATGTAAGGGTCCATACGGATCTTATAATGTCCACCAAATGGACGATTACGATGCTAACATGTGAAGTGATGCTACATAATCAAACATCTATCAAAGTAAGTATGGTCATACAGGGCAAGAGGTACTCACAAGAGCAATGCAGTGTGCAGTATAGTTGCAAGATTCTGTGGTCCCTTAAGAACGAATGTTCTTCTGCTAACAGTTTTTGTACAAGTGAGACATTAAGGCAAATGCAGAAATGTAGTTCAAATTGTGATGTGATATCATAGACAGTACCTTACGCTGCAGCCGAGACCAATGTGTAACAAGATTATTCCAGTCACCGTCGGATAAATGTAGCACCGGAGACTTTACAGAAATTTTGTTCAGAGGCTTGCCATCGAAGTGCGCTTGCCTCAGGTAGGAACGATACTTCATCAATGAGTGCTTGAAAAGCGCAACCAACCCTTGCTCGTCACCACAATCCAGTTTGCGTGTCGCCTATTTAAAAGAATGAAATCTTGTGTCTTCTGTCAGCAGAAACATATGCAGTAATGACCATGAATAACATTAGTACATTACTTACGCGTAAGTTGCGGAGGAAGACTGGAAATTGTTCTGTGTCTGCGGTATAATCTCTCCATGAAGGAAAGATGCGCACAAAGTTCCTGATAACAACATAAGCTTCGTCTTCTAAACTGGGAAGAAATGGAACAGGGGTCCTGTCGGTGTCAAAACCGGCGGATCTCAGGTAGGGGGTCCCGAACTGTGTGTCTAGGCCGGATGGTAACAGGAGGCAGGGGACACAATGTTTTACCCAGGTTCGGGCCCTCTTGATGGAGGTAAAACCCTATGTCCTGCTTGATTAATATTGATGATATGGGTAGTACAAGAGTAGATCTACCACGAGATCAGAGAGGCTAAACCCTAGAAGCTAGCCTATGGTATGATTGTATGTTGTGGTTGTTGTCCTATGGACTAAAACCCTTCGGTTCATATAGACACCGAAGAGGGTTAGGGTTACACAAGGTCGGTTACAAAGGAGGAGATATCCATATCCGTATTGCCTAGCTTGCCTTCCACGCTAAGTAGAGTCCCATCCGGACACGAGACGAAGTCTTCAATCTTGTATCTTCATAGTCTAACAGTCCGGCCAATGGAGATAGTCCGGCTGTCCGGAGACCCCCTAATCCAGGACTCCCTTAGTAGCCCCTGAACCAGGCTTCAATGACGATGAGTCCGGCGCGCAGTATTGTCTTCGACATTGCAAGGCGGGTTCCTTCTCCGAATACATCACAGAAGAATTTGAATACGAGGATAGTGTCCGACCATGCAAAATAAGTTCCACATACCGTCGTAGAGAGAATAATATTTTCGCAAATCCAATTTGCTGACTTGTTTTGGCAGCATGACGTTATGTCATGGCCCGGTGATTATTCGAACCATTTTTCTTCAACCAGCTCCACACATAACACGAGGCGGTTTCTTGACACGTCTTGTCAACGCAGAGATCGTGTTCCCCCAATTACGGGATTCTCATTAATGCTGTCATGGGTAACCCAACCGTGTCTAGGACTCCTAGATTATAGGCAAGTCCTAAACGGCTACGGAGAGGACGCTTGATATTCACCCTCTTTATAAAGGGACAAGGTTTTTGCTTTTTCCCTCTCGTGCTCAATCAAACCCTTCCCCCGCCTCGAGTTCCAACACCCAAAGCCCAGGTTAGGTGCTCCGGATCTTCAATCATGTCCGGATCCAGCCTTCAAGGCCGATGGATGCCCTCCTCCGTGACGGAAGAGGACATCAAGAAGTTGAGGGAGGCCAGATACCTGACCGCCGAGGTTTCGCATCGGCTACCTGCTCGAGGGCAGGTCGTCCCTACTCCCGAACCCAACGAGAAAGTCGTGTTCGTCTCCCACTTCCTCCGAGGCCTAGGCCTCACTCTGGATCCCTTCGTCAGGGGTTTGATGTTCTATTACGGGCTAGATTTCCACGATCTAGCTCCGGACTCCTTTCTCCACATCTCGACATTTATTGTCATGTGTGAGGCCTTCCTCCGCATTACCCCTTACTTCGGCCTGTGGCTCAAGGCCTTTGAAGTGAAGCCGAAGATGATCAAGGGGCAACATGCAGCGTGCGGAGGTGGATCAATAGGCAAGATGGCAGGAGCTCCATGGCCGAAAGGTTCCTTTCCACAGGTGTCAGAATTATGGCAACGGGAGTGGTTTTACGTCACGGCTCCCAGAAGTGCCAAGTGGGCGGCTGCCCCCGCTTTCCGCTCGGGCCCCCCACCACAAATAATGTCATGGATTAGCAGAGGTCTGAGCTGGGGTCCAGCCAAGGACGTGCCTATACTGCAAAGCCGCATTCGAGATCTCTTTGAGGGAGATTTTAATTTGGTCATGGTAATACAAGTTATGCTGGTTCGTCAAGTCCAGCCTTGCAAACGCCGGCCCCTTCGCTTGTGGGAGTTCAACCCAGAAGGACCGCGTGCCATTCAAAGTTTCCTCGGCCTGACGCACGAGGAGATGTACAAGTCATTCTTCGGACCTCAAATAGAGTGTCCGGATACTACCGAGGACGTGGGCCTGAGCAGTAACTGCGCCGCCGAACAAGTAAGAAATCCTCTAGCCGAACACACTGTCTTTTATTCATCATGAAGTTATTTCTGAGAGTTCGCTCTTTGACCAGGACTGGCTAACAAAGGCGAAGATGATTCGGTGTTTGGCCCCCCTCCCTGAGGGTTTGGAAAATCCGGTATTGGAAAAGATGCTCGAGCTCGCACCTTGCCCGGAGCCCTCAAAGGAAGATACGGGAGGGGGGGGGGATAATACGGGCGGACGCGGGCCCCCATCGCTGCTAGTTCCAACCGAGGGAATGAGCATCTCCATGAAGGAGGATAACCGGGGGAGGAAAAGTACTGCTTTCGAGGATCCGGAAGCCGAGGCCTCCAAACGGGAGAAGAAGTCTCCCACAGAGGTTCCTGCCTCGGGGGGTGCTTTTGCCGCACAAAGTCCGCGGGAGGTTCAGCCCTCCAACGAGTCGTAAGTGATCCAAAAAATACTTTAATAGTGAAGGTATACTATCTTTTTTCTGAGAAAATAACCACCGCATATATCTTGCAGTTCGGGCCTTAGCCCCTCTCAGCTGAGCTCGTCTTTGGGGGATCTTCTTCCAGAGGTGATGGAGAGCGAAACGCCTCCCCCGGACTCCTCCTCTCAAGAAGCGGGCGACCCCGAAGTGTCGTCACGGAGGGCCTCTCCGGATCCGGTGAGGCCAGAAGATAATCCCATAGACCCCCAAGTCCCCAGCGTCCGGCTCCCGAAGAGAGCAAACAAAAGAGTCCGGCACCGTATGGTATGCGGTCGGACGTTCTGAGGGAGCTGGTGGGGCTAGCGGCCATCTCAGAAGAACACCATACGCTGATGGGTACGGTGATGAAGAGAATTTCGTCCGCCGAAAGCGGATTACATGAAGCCTTTATGAGTCTACTGACAGGCTTTGAGGTACGTGAGATAATATGTGATAGTACCGCACATGTTAGGTGTGCCCTGTGTATATAGTAGCCCCTGAGACTCTGGTTGTCGTTGAGAACGGCGACGAACAGAGGATCATAGTCCCTGGCAATAACCAGACTGCCCTTATGTGCAGGTGGTGGAAGCTCCGGTGGCTAGCCAGACTAGTGAGTTTGCCGAATTAAAACGACAACTGGATGCGGCAGACGCCGACATCGGGCTTGTTAACAAGAGGCTTGACGAGGCACAGGGTAAGTGTTATTATCTGGTGAATGCCACATAGTAAGAGCAGCATGATGCCAGTATCTTTAATATGTTGTGACTGCAGATGGAGCTGCCACCGTGGAAACCTTGCGGGCAGAACTTGCCCGAGCCAAGGAACAAGCGAGGATTAGTAATGCGGCTGCTTTGAAGGCGGCCAAAGAGTTGAAAGCTGAGAAGGCCGCACATTGCGAGAGCCAAGAGAAGATGGCCAAGATGGCCGTAGAATTAAAAGACACTGCCGACCGTTGCCGGCTCCTTGAAAAAGAAAACCGAGCGAAGGCAACGGACCTTGAGAAGGCCACGATGACGGACAAAGACACCCGCTCTGCTATGAGAGCGAAGAAGGAGGAGCTGCGGGAAGCCCTTCATGCTATGGAGGAAGTTCGGAGATCCACGGTATGCCCCTCTAGATCGGCTGTGGAGTTCGGCAAATGCGTATATGGACTTGGCGGCGAGCGCTGCCGATGCGGCCAAATACTTCCAAGGTCAAACAGATCGTGAAGTGGACAAGATGTTCTGGTCGCAATTCAACGTTCCAGAGCGTCCGCTTCCATTGACTGATCAGCTAGCCGAATGGGCCGAACTAAATAGGTTGTCCGGACTTGCCATGAGGTCTGTCGTGGATCAGCTATGGCCGGAAAAGCCAAAGCCGAACAACTATTTCAGTTTAGTGCAGCGGTTCCTTGGTGCAGTGCCGCGCATTAATGCGATGAAGAGGTCGGCGTGCATAGAAGGCTTGCGGATGGCCCTTGCCCGTGTTAAAGCATACTGGGCGGAGATGGACGCTACCACCGTTGCGGCGCAGGGTTCGGCCATAGGCCGAGTGGCTGCCGAGCACTATTTCGAGCAGGTTCTCGAGGGTGCTCGTTTGATAGAGGCCCAGTGCTCGAAGAATATTATGTTTGAGTGACATGTATTCCCATTGAAAACACAATGGGAATATGAAATTTTATAAGACTGTGTTTATACTTTTGCCCGAAAGTAATATGATGCCTCCTGTGCGGCCGTTTATGTATACATGTGTATAACCTGAAAGATTGCAGTCGTCGGCTTCAGCCCCCACGCATATAATGTGGAGGTGTTTGCAATAAACGCGTGTTCACACTTAACCCAATGTCTTGGTCCTATTAAGGAGATGATAGCGCAGCGAACGAGGCAACCGGACTATAATGCCTTAACACTTTCACTTAGCCATAGGAGTTTGACAGTGGGGCTACTAGATAGCCCTTGGTGGCTCCGCACTCTCCCAATCTCGGGGTGCGTACATGCCTGGTCGGAAAATGGCCCTTCGTTAAGGCGGAGGAATTCTAACATTCTGATAGGTCATCGAGTGGTTGACCAGTCTCACGCTATATCATGACAGTCAGTTTTCGGCTTTCTCTACTGAGGTGCTCGTCCGGATGAACCAGGGCACAATCGCAGTAGTTCTCCTGGTGCTGGCTTAGCTGATAAAGCGGAACGTAAGGCACCAAAACACAGGAGCCGGGCAAACCCAACATTTGACCAAAGACAATGATTCGGAGCTAATGCATATAAGGCCAAACTCGCGACGCTGAACACTCCCTAAGGTGTTCGGTCTTTATGGTATAAACCGGGCCTAAATAGTGCCCTTTGTAAGAATCCCCTTGTGTCCAGGTACGTGCATTATTCTGACGTGGCCACATGCCAAGACGTCAGCATCCTTCTCAATTGTGCTGAGAATTCGGTGGATGTGTATCAACAAGAGACAGTAAAAAAGTTTACACAGGGTCTTAATCTAAAAAGAATCCTTGGAACGGGTCCCCGCTGCACGTCTGCGCCTGTGTCTCCGTTGTGCCGTATCCTGGACGGGTGTAGCACGATGATCATCTGTAAAAGAGAGGAACTTAGGTGAAAAAGTTGTCATGCAAAAAGATAGTTTTTAAAGAAACCATGTATAATTCAAGATGAGTAAAAATTGCCACTTGTGTGCGCGCGTTGAGCCCCTTGTAATTGTAATAGGGGTGTGACCGATATGAATTACATATAGCTGCGCCGGACTCGTCTAACCGTGTCCGTGGTCTTGACGACCTGTTAAATGCTTTAGTTGGTGAGGCCGTTTTTAGTGTGCGGCTGCCAAGGCAGCCGCACTCTCTTCGGCGCGCAAAGATCGCTCAATACTTCCATTCACTGTAATGATGCCACGTGGACCGGGCATCTTGAGCGTGAGGGAAGCGTAATGCGGTATTGCATTAAAGCGAGTGAAAGCTTCGCGTCCAAGTAGTGCTTGATAGCCACTTTGGAATGGAGCGATGTGGAAGGTTAAATGTTCGCCACGGAAGTTATCGGGGAAGCCGAATATAACCTTTAGTAGCAGGGAGCCCGTGCAATGAGCCCCTGGGCCTGGCATTACTCCTTTAAAGGTAGTATTTCTATGGCAAATTTTCGTTGGATCTATCCCCATTTCGCGGATTGTATCCTGGTATATCAGGTTTAGACTACTGCCACCGTCCATCAGGACTCGTGTGAAGTGGTATCCATAAATTATTGGGCCTAATACTAGGGCAGCCCATCCTGCACGCCGGATACTTGCTGAGTAATCACGATGGTCGAAAGTGATCGGTTGAGACGACCAGTGGAAGGACTCCACGGTGATAGGCCCTTGGGCATATTTTTCTGGGAGTGCCGTTTTGTTTCTCCCCTTGATCACGTGTAACACATTTACTGTTTTGACTTCTGGTGGAAATTTCTTTTGTTCCCCAGTGTCTTGCTTGAGAGGCTCATCCTCGTCTTCGCTTGGTGTATCCTCCCCCTTGTGTATGGCGTTGAGCTTGCCGGACTGGTTGAAGACCCAACATTCTCTGTGGGTATGATTAGCAGGTTTACCAGGGGTGCTATGGATCTGACATATTTGGTCCAGAATTTTGCTTAGGCTGGACAGTTCATGTCTGGCGCCTTTAGAGGGTGGCTTTTGCTAACCTGGCCGAGAGCTTTCGAATCCGGCATTTACTGTCGTGCTCTTCGTGTTGTCTTCTTTATTCCGGCGTTTGTTATAGTTGTTGCGCCTTGATTTCCCATTTCCATCTCTAACTTCGGATGTACTGGGGTCGCTAGTGTGCATCTGGCTAGCCAGCTATCCTCACCCGCGCAAAAGTGGGTCATGAGGCTTGTTAATGCTGCCATTGTTCTCGGCTTTTCTTGGCCGAGGTGTCTGGCAAGCCATTCATCACGGATGCTATGCTTAAAAGCTGCCAAGGCTTCGGCATCCGGACAGTCGACAATTTGGTTCTTTTTAGTGAGAAACCTATTCCAAAGCTTTCGGGCTGACTCTCCGGGCTGTTGAGTTATATGACTCAAATCATCCGCGTCCGGAGGTCGGACATAAGTCCCTTGAAAATTTGCCCGAAAAGTGTTTTCGAGCTCTTCCCAGCTTCCAATGGAGTTTTCGGGGAGGCTTTTAAGCCAGTGCCGAGCTAGCCCTTTGAGCTTGAGGGGTAAGTACTTGATGGCGTGGAGATCGTCTCCACGAGCCATATGGATATGAAGGATATAGTCCTCAATCCAGACCCCAGGGTCTGTTTTTCTGTCGTATGACTCTATGTTTACGGGTTTGAATCCCTCTGGGAATTCATGGTCCAACACCTCATCGGTGAAACATAGGGGGTGTGCGGCACCCCTGTAGCTGGGTGTACCGCATTGTTCTGATGCTTGTTGTGTTGCATCATATGCTGGGGCGCGCTTGCGTGGTCCATATATGGATCTGGTTACGCCGTCCTTTTGGTGCGAGCCCTCGTGTGGATCGCTTATTGGCTTGTGAGTGGAGTTGTTTACCACTCCATGTTGGCCGTGAGGTCATCTATCTGGCCAGGTGGCCGTTTTGATTTTTGGTTGTGGGGGATCTAGGGCCTCCTCATCGAATTCGGGTAGCAACTTCCGCTTAGGGAAGCTCTTGGTGGGACGATTACCACCATACTTCGCTGTTGTGTTGAGTACTTTACTCCATCTAATTTGGAGTGTGTCCTGCGCAGCCTTGAGCCTTTGCTTCTGCTTTTTCAGACTCCTCGTGGTGGCAACAAGCCTTTGACGGGCATTCTTCTGCTCCAGGTGCCTGTCTAGCGTTATGTCATCCGGACTTTTATCTTTGACAGAATTGGTTTGTTCGGTTTGATTTTTCGTATTGCCGTGGTCCAGCAGTAGTTCGCCCTGCTCCAACGCTGGGTCTGTATGATTGTTATTTCTGTCGAGGCGGGATTTGGGGCGGCGCTTACGCCGCAGCTTTGACTGCTTCTGGAGGGGACAATCCTTCGTTGCGTCCTTCCGTTCCTCCTCGTCGTCTTCTTTTGGTATGTCCACCATGTATACGACGTATGATGAGGTGGACATCCAGCGCCCTGTGGGCGGTGGTTCCTCTTCGCCTCCCGCATCGTCGTCCATACCGTCGATGTCTTCGGAGTCGAAGTCGAGCATGTTGGTTAAATCATTGACAGTGTCTATGAAGTGGGTGGTGGGTGGGCGTCGAATTTCTCCGTCGTCCGCATCCCAATCCTATTGGCCATAGTCCGGCCAGGGCTCTCCTGACAAAGAGAGAGACCTTAGTGAATTCAGAATGTCGCCGAAGGGCGAGTGCTGAAAGATATCCGCGGCGGTGAATTCCATGATCGGCGCCCAATCGGATTCGATTGGCAGGGGCGCGGACGGTTCGGAGTCCAGAAAAGAGTCCGACACCTTGGAGTCACGGGCTTCGCAGAGGATTAGGCTGGTGTTCGGCTCGATCGCCGTTGAGACTGCAGCCCCTAAGGCGGTGTCTAGCCACCCGTCCTCGATTAGCGCAGTTGGCTCCGAGCTAAGGGTCGGAGCTGATGCGGGCGCGGCCTCTTTGGTACTGTTCGGCGACAGAGCTAGGTCATACCCGTCGTGACAGTGCGGCGCGCCCGGCTGTGGCTCGAATCCGTCGAAGATCAAGTCTCCGCGGATGTCGGCCGTGCAGTTCAAACTTCCAAATCTGACCTGACGGCCAGGGGCGTAGCTTTCAATCTGCTCCAGATGGCCAAGCAAATTAGCCCGCAGTGCAAAGCCGCCGAATACGAAGATCTGTCCGGGGAGAAAAGTCTCGCCCTGGACCGCATCGCTATCGATAATAGTAGGAGCCATCAAGCCTAACGGCGACGACACAGAGGAACTCTCAATGAAAGCACCAATGTCAGTGTCAAAACCGGCGGATCTCGGGTAGGGGGTCCCGAACTGTGTGTCTAGGCCGGATGGTAACAGGAGGCAGGGGACACAATGTTTTACCCAGGTCTGGGCCCTCTTGATGGAGGTAAAACCCTACGTCCTGCTTGATTGATATTGATGATATGGGTAGTACAAGAGTAGATGTACCACGAGATCAGAGAGGCTAAACCCTAGAAGCTAGCCTATGGTATGATTGTATGTTGTGGTTGTTGTCCTACGGACTAAAACCCTTCGGTTTATATAGACACCAGAGAGGGTTAGGGTTACACAAGGTCGGTTACAAAGGAGGAGATATCCATATCCGTATTGCCTAGCTTGCCTTCCACGCTAAGTAGAGTCCCATCCGGACACGAGACGAAGTCTTCAATCTTGTATCTTCATAGTCTAACAGTCCGGCCAATGGAGATAGTCCGGCTGTCCGGAGACCCCCTAATCCAGGACTCCCTCAGGTCCTACCTGCTGCAATTGGGGCTCTCTCTGGTTCGAAAAGGGATTTGGCAACTGGATTTGATGTACTCTTTGCTGGAATGGGGGTTTTGTGTCGTAAAGCTGGTGCTATGTCAACTGGCATAATCATACTATTTGCTGCAGTTGGGGTCTGCTGAGTTGGGGCATCAGAAATGACCAGTGTAGTAGGACTAGAGTCTGCTAGAGTTGGGGTATTTTGTGGGTTAGGTGATATTGCAACTACACCTAATGGGCTATTTGATTTATCAGGTGCCACTACCATTTCCAAATACTTTGCTTGTGCTCCTCCACGATCAGCAATCGCCCTCTTCCTTTTGAACGTCTGATACACAAGAACATCATTTGAATGGATAAATATGGTATGATGACAGATGGAATATGTACTGAAAATGGATAGGCAGGGCGTATTCACATACACGATGTGTAAACTAAGCTAATGGCAGTTCGACAAAGTAGAAGCAATGCAAAGCATCAGTTGCAAGATATGTGCGAGCAATGTAACCTGGGAAAGTTAGAGCAAGTACCTTGATGGGTGAATAAGATAGGGCATCTTCCTCTGACTCCTCCACTAGGGAGCTACATTGACTTAGGTCTCCCACTAGCTCATAATCACTGTTAGGATCATATTCTGAGCATGAATCTGTAGGTGGAGAGTGTTTGCATTGCATTGCATCCAGACTTGATTTCAATCCCTTAATGCCAAGTTTGACAGCCATGGCATTGTTCTGCTTTATTCTTTTCATGCACGCAAGCTCATAATCATTATGATGCTATTCAGAATCTGAGATTCATGAAAACATAAAAAGTAGTCAGATTATCTATGGAATGCATTGCGGTTTCAACTCGGAGAGTGTCTCCCTATAAACCCCTGCATATGCAAAGTTCACCTTCCCAACCGTGCTGACCAGACCACACACAGAGATACACACCTGAGCGGCGAACATGCATTTTCGAAACTAATTTAGGAACATTTAGCTGACCAATTAAACAACTCTGTTTTAATAATATCAGATTCGTATTTGAACAACTAAGCTTGTTTAGCTTGATGGGTGGGGCAGTGTTATTATCACACGAAGCATGTATTCTGATCGTATAGTGATCATAAAAGGGGGAAACTCTAAGCATATATTTGTTAGCAAAAGAGGGTTTCCCCTCTAATTTCTATTAAAGAAACCACCACGGAACCAACATGATCAATTAAACCCTAAGCATGATCAATTAAACCGTATTATGGCTGTGCCATGGCAGATTTGAAGCTGCAAACCGGAGAAATGATATTTAGCATCCATTGTTTGCTTCGAACTAAGAACTAAATTCTAAGAGCTGAAAAGAAAGTAGAGTAACCAAGTTAAGATCTATTTTCTGGTTGAGATCAAAAAGTTGAGGAGATATGAAGTACCACCTCTCTTGCGGCGCCGTGTAGGCATCAGGGGTGCGATGGCTGTCGGTGGCGTTGAAGCAGATTTGCGACGGTAGACGGGTGCATCGGGGGATAAGTCCCGTTGCGGTGCAAGAGAAGGTCGTGTGAGCGTCCCCGGCAAAGAGGACGACGACGCTGATGAAGCGAGAGGACGCGATGCAAGGCCATTGGTCCATCGCCGTGGATGAGAAACGTCCATCTCTAGCAGTGGACGACACGGTCTTGGTAGGCGCTCCGGCATGGTGGAGGACGGTGGCAATGGATGTGGTGGAGGACGGAGGCGATGGATGGGGTGGCGGACGGAGGCTGGTGTGGGAATGGGGTGTTCTAGCGCGGACGGTGTATGAATGGGAAAATGGAGGGAGAGGTATGGGGAACCATGTTTTTGGGACGCGCCTGTCTGAAATATGGGAAAGTTACGAACTTATCCCTCGTTTCAAATTTGGATGTCTCGTCGGTTAGGGATAGGACGGTAATCTCGCATCTCCCAAATATTTGCCGATAACTATTTCGGGCGAGGAGAGGGTGTTTTGCCGCCCACGGTTTGCGCCCACGGTGTATGAACGGGGCTGATAGGTAGGGCGGTTGTGTCACGTCTAATGGAAGTTACACATCTGCCCCTATTTAAAATATTAGCCTACAACTACTTTGGACGAGGAGAGGGTGTTTTGCCGCCCACTGTGTATGAATGGGGAATGGAGGGAGAAACAAAGGTCTTTCGGACGAGCTTGAAACAAATGAGTTTTGCCGCCCATGTTTGACGCCCACCATGTCAGAATGGGATCAGAGGTGGTCGTGTCACGTCTAATTGAAGTTACTAACCTACCCCTATTTAGAGCAGTGGAAATCGGGCCGATGGATTGTCCGTGTAATGGGTAGACAGTAATTTCCATCTCCCAAACACTTGGCTTCGGGCAGCCGATGTGGGAGTGGACATTTTGCTGTTTCTTTCGAATTTTGGGACAATAAGCATCCACGTTTACCCTGGCAACTAAATTCGAATCCATTTTGTATTCCTATATGAATATTTATAAATCATTCTATGTGTTTTTATATATCTTCAAAAGGACGACAAAGATGTATTCCACTGTCATATATGAATACGGTTTACAAATGCCGATACTCAAATTCAGAAACTAGAATCCAATTTAAGGTGAATTCGAATATTTGGAACACTTCATGTCCAACTCAAATGTCACACGCAGCATAATGTGTACTCCCATTTAGATATGTACACAAGCGATGTATCAAGATTCAAATACCGAGTCAATCAACCAAGAATGTACGGAACTAACAGACATATAAACACTTATAGAGTATATGGATCAATAATATCAACTAACATACATAAGCCAGGCCGCTGTACTTTTTTTTGGCTACAACAGCATCCTTTTTTTAGCCAGCATCTTGGCCCTTTCCGATGCGTGCCACTTATGGTCCATCTATACTACTATTGCTGAATGCACATTCAGCCCGATTGGCATATTTGTAGGTCTGGCACAGCAATCCAAATGAAATGTCTCTGAGTCTTATTAATTAATACAGATTTGTGCTCAAATAAAATTACAAACAAAAAAAAAATTATACATGATCTCTAAAACAAATGGTTTGATTGATTACATGAACAGACAACACAAAGGTTATTCAACTATGGAAAGAACATTTCACCTATGATTTACCAAGTAGGAATTTAATTTCCTTTTTTTCCTTCAGTACCTTAACAATCCGGTCAGTCTCAGCTTGCTTCGTTTTGAAATCCACCAAATATTTAATGGTTGTCTTGAGTACTGCTTGTGATTGTGCTGTTTGCTTCCTCAAAATTTCAACTTCATCTCTAAGTGCAGAAGCAGAATCTCTTTCTACCACTAGTTTAACCTCTAGAGCATCAGCAGTTGGCAATTCATAATGCACGATTGGGCCGGTGCCACTGTTGTGGGATGATGCAACGTCCATGGGGACCTTGCTCTTTGATCTTGGGCTAACCTATTTTGCCATTAAAGTTCCGATTGGATTCAGAAAAGTTGAAGTTAGGAAAACATCTCAACTGGGAGTTATAACAACAAACCAGTTAAACAAACAAGGAATTAAAGAGTTTCAATTGGATGCTGAAAAGTAGTTATTAACATCATTGTAACCCGCTGTTGCAACAGCAAAGCAGTTAAACAAACAAGTAGATATGTAAGTTAAGGCAAACAGGTAATTCTTAACAGTAAGTATCAAACACATAGATAGGCGTAGTCTACAATATGATTAACAGGCTGTGCCATTATGTAATCAGTAGCAAACTAAATTAAGCCAAGTAACATAATTGAACAATTTTGCAATAAGTGGCTAACTAAAATTCCGAGAAGTAGGTAACTGAACTTACGCTAGTTCTTTGTACAGGCACACTGCAACTTCTTTTTCGCTTACAAGGTTGTACGAAGGAGTCCATGGCATCAATTGCCTGTATATGCAGTCCCAATACTTCTTTCTTCCCACACTGCATGGTAAGTCGAATGGTTAATCTGGTAAGATGGTGCATCCTTGATATGTTATATGAGGACGTGTAGTTAGAATAGTTGTAGCCAAACACATCACACTGTCTTTTACTGTATATTTCATGCGATTACTTTTGGCATATCGAGATCTAAGCAATCTACAATAGGATGAAAAGACTGGCATCCTTCGCATTATTGGTGAACTCAGTTCATAGAAACAAGAAATTCAACCATTCTATGGGTAAATCAAAAGCGCCACTGGAATATTTTTCACTATCCAATCATACACGCAAAAAAGGGCGACACCACCATAGGGGCTGGTATGGGCAGCCGCCTCAGGTGGCTGGAAAGTGTGCACCTAGTTTGAGTCATCCAGGTTGGCCCATGCTAGATTTGTTCGTCCCAACGCACGAGCAGGCAATGTAAAAAATGAAGAAAAATGTTTCAATTTGGATGGGCCAATAACATAAGTGCAAGGCAGGCCCTATAGCAGGCTCGCGGCCCAAACGAGCGCCTCCCATATCAATCGACACCAGGAAAAATCCCAATTCATTCGCTCCAGCCTCCAGTCTGGTTCGCTCCTAACGTAGCCGCCGCTGGACAGACCGACACAACACTTCCTCGCGCCCTCGTTGGAGGGCGGTCGCCGGGCTTCAAGCGAACGGAAGGACAAGAAGATGAAGATCCAACCCTGGGTGTAGCCTGCGTGGGAGGCAGCGGCGGCAGCACGGGCATGGCATCGAGCTTGCGCAAACGGATAGTCGCAGCTTGCAAGAGTAGCATGCGCAACGAGCAGGTACATCACATCCCTGATTATATCTAATTCAACTCTTCAATTTCTGGCCAATAGTTAAACCTGACGGTGTTGTAAAACTGCTTGTATGTAGGGAATCTATGAGAAAATGAAACCAATTTCTACTTATTTTATAACTCCCCCAATCAATACTGAACTGACTGAATCTGATGTATCTAATCAAGTTTTCGGTGCAAACATACAAGCTCATGTTGTTCTTGAGCCTGAAGTGTCTAATGAACAAACTGCTAATGAAGGATTTGATGCAAACATTTTACATGCTCCTGGTGATGAACATATAGTGTCTAATGAGGGATCTAATGCAAGCATTTTGCAAGCTCATTGAAGGATTTAGTGTCTAATGATGATCTAGTATGTTGAGAGAGACAGAGATTTCAGGCATTGATGACAAGCAAATTATAGTGCATTTTCATAGCTTGAGGAAACATCGAGGCCATCTACCAGAAAGTCCCCGTATCATGACAACATAGCATAAATACTTTTCTAATCTGTTGTTTGAAACTATTGGCATACTTGTGCAGGATAGATATATTGATATGCAGTTTGCGCACTGGTTATACGCGCAATTACACTTCGATATTTTCAGCCAGAGAACGAATAATTCAAGCAGGTACAGACCATGTTTGTAGTCCTTGTACACCATGTTGCATTTTGTGTTTTTTGGTGCTTGCATCATTTAGTGTTTATAATCTGAACTACTTTGGGTCATTAGCTGGTTTTCAAAGTGCATGTAGCTTCACATTTCTCAAGTTATGTTGATTTCCGGAGTGCAAGTGCCTTCATATTTTTAAGTTAAATGTTCGCCCCTGGTAACTTGAATTCATGGATCAGCGACTGCAGACAAATCATGCATGAATGCTTGTACGAATTAAATGAAATGCAGGGACTTACGCTAGCTCGTTGTACAGGCTCACTGCAGCTCTGCTTGCGCTTGGGATTTTCCATGTACAAGTCCATGTTACCACTTGCTTGGATGTGCAGGCCTTGTGCCCCTTGCATCCCCCTCTGCATTTTTGACACGATGAATGGTTGATCAAATAAGAGGAATCGACCTTGATGTTGTACCGTAGGACAGATACTTACAAGGTTATACGGGTGTGCAGGATGTGTACCAGATCCCGTAGCACCGTCATGCTTTGATAAAATATGGATTTGCTTGTTTCAGATGGTATCTCCAGAAGAAATAAGAGTTAAGGTCCGACTTGCATAGGCGTGTAAGCTAAGAGAGCAGTGAAAGGATATCCAAACATCGTCAGAACAGTGCACAAGGGAGTGATGTGTGGATACCTAGTTCGGGCCGGCGTTTGGGCATGCTCGCCTAGCTAGAGTGCGGGTCACTTCAGAGCCGTTGAGGGTGATGCGCTGGCGTCGGCAGGCCGCGCACGGATGCAGATCTTGAGTGGCAGCAGAGCGCTACGATGCGGTGGACGAGACCGTTGGTGAAGCCCCAACGGCCTCGGGGGGCGGAGGTGCGATGATGTGCTCGGTGAAGTAGCCCCGGTGAGCTGGGAGACGGTGTCGGTGAAGCGCACCTGATGCGGTGGAACTCGGTGTCTGTGAAGCACGTCGGGTGCGCCGGCCGACGTTGTCGGTGGACCACCCGGTGCGGTGGACGAGGGCGTAGATGAGGTAGCTCCGGTGCGGTGGTGAAGCGCGACCGTCGTCTTCGTCATCGTCGTCCGGCACAGAGGTGGGGAACGGTGGGGAAAGAGACGAGACGAGGGGCGATTCGAGGGTTGGCGGCGAATTAGGGATTTGAGCAATCTGGGCGCGGAAGGGGACGGTGGAGAAGAGAGATTTTGCAGGGCTGGAATTGGGGCCGCCAGATATTTCAATCCGAAACATGGAAGTTTGAACTTATTTTGTCGTCGTCCTTTTGGGGGGGGGTGGCTGGGTGCTACGCGTCCGTCCGACACACGTGACCACCCCGACAAGACTATGCTTCGGTGCCTTAAGGCACCTGCCTTTGTGTCCATGACATATGGGCCCAACAGGTGGCTGGCCCACATGTCAGTGACCCAAAGGCAATTGCCTTTAAGGCACCGAAGCAGCGTCCACCCCGACAGGACCCTGGTTTGCCTGGTGCGCTACATTTGAGAATGCAAACAAATCTTCTTTCATTTGCAAACGAATCTGTATGTATTACCATGCCCGTGTTTTCCTTGCAATAATTAGTCATTCGAAACAAGATACTCCATCCGTTCACTTCTGTAAGTCGTTTCAGACAACTTAAAATGAATTGTTTTGCACATTGTCTGAAATGTCTTCAAGGTCTTATAAAAGTGAACAGAGGGAGTACTATAAATTAATTAATGAGGAGTTATTTGAAAAAAATACAAACGATACCCACGCTAACGTGGATTAGAGTGTGTGTCACATAATTAGTTATTTGAATTAGAGTGTGTGTCACGTAGTTAGTTATTTGAATTAGAGTGTGTGTCACGTAGCGATCTCCAATTCTAACATGTATTTCGCATTTCACTGTATCCACGCTACTTTTTTAATACAAATTCATATGTATATGATGAACACCATGGTAGTGAGAAAACTTTTGGATGGATTCAAACATATGACCTACAAAATAGCAAAACAAACTGAGTCAATGTCAACTTTTCGAAACTTAGTATGGCACGAATTTGAAATAATTACCCGTATGCCTGGTCCTTGGTTCAAATCTTACAATGTACACCGAATTGAAACATCAATATTAAGTCTCGTACTATGTACATTCAAATGTTGTTTTTAGCCCCCCCACCCGCCGCACAAACGCTACATACTTCCTGTATCGGTCAATCTTCCTCTCCTAACCACCTTAGGAAGCTATCGGTTTCCAACACACGTTCATTCTTTCTCTCCATGTTTCGATCTCTAGGTCTCTCAACTACACAACCCCTTTTTCCACTCTGTTACCAAATGTATTTACCTCACACACCTGCCATCTCACCCCATGCCGAGCTCTCTCTCTCCCCCCTCTCCCTCTCACCCTCTCGCGCTAAATACATGCATTGCCAATCTAGCCCCCCAACCTCTCGTGCATGCGCACGCACGCACGTTGTATATCAAGGTCACTCCCTCGAGACTGTCTCACTCTTTCTTCCGCACGACGGGCCACACTCGCTCAATCTCGCTCTCTTTATCCGAGTCTCATTTAACCTCGTTTTCTTTCACACACAAATGATATATCTCCCTGTTCGGGCCTCGATCGACACACTCTGTACTCTCTCATGCAGATTGTCTATCTAGGTCAGTCCATCCAAGTCGCCACCACTCTTTCGACCTCATGGTGGGCCACGCTCACTCAATCTCTCTCTCTCTCCCTCTCTCCGTATGTCTCGGTTGACCTCGCTCTTTCTTGGACAAAAACGATATATCACCATGTTTGAGCCCAATTTGACCTATTCACATTGTATACTCTCTCACGCACATCGTCTATCTAGGTCACTCTCTCCAACCCGTCTCACTCTTTCGATCGCACGGCGACCCTATGTGATCGGTTGACCTTGCTTCCTCCCATGCACAAAATATATCTACACATCTGTGACTGGATCATCTCTCAAGCTCTATCTTACAGCCCTCACCCTTGCCAAAAAGCTCAATCAGACAATATCTCTCCAGAGCATATATATTTGTTCAATGAATGTCGGACCACACTCACTTTGTCTCTCTATCTATATGTCTCTCGATTGACCTCGCTTTCTCACACCGTATCTTCCACGCGTTGAAGCTACTACCTCTCCATCCCTCGCAAAGCCGGAGCTATTTACATTGCGAGGGGCACTCCAACCTTGGATTAATTTGTGTAGGCATTTATTCCGGTCGGTTTAGATTATATTTTTGTAGCATTCGGCCCACAACTACTCCAATCACCGTAGCGGGTAATTAAGCTACGGGGAGCACCTAATATGAGCACCGGGGAGCCATTGGATCGAAGATGCAGTGGCACACACGAGGCCTGAATGTTTTATTTGCAAAAAAACCTTTGGAGAGTTTGGAAATTGCGCATAATTACAAAGACTACTCCCAAGCCATTGGATCTCACTTCCAACGGTGTAAAAACTCGTATCACCATAGTATCTAAGCTGCGGGGTGGATGTGTATTCTATGCCGCTGTCATTTTTGTTCGTAAACTTGCAAAAAACGTGTAACTCGTGTCATTACTTGTCTAACCATGCAAAGTGTTTGTTCAAAAAAACCATCCGACACTGAAATATCGGAACAACACACGGGGGTCCCACTTGTCATTAATCAAATTTGGACCTAAAACTAACAAATCTGAAAGACGAGATTCGAACTGGAAACCTGGACTACAAAGCATAAGTCGATAGCCTGAAAAAACAAACAGTTGTTGGCTTTGTCCCATAACTTGATTTTATACAGTACTTGCGTTGAGTAGAGTAGAGGGAGTGCCTCGTCAACACGTGCATGACCGTTATCTAACTTACTGGTGGGTCCTAGGTCTGCGATCTCAATCTCTCTTCTCTCCATCGTCTAACCTTTGCACAGGCACACGCGAAGAGCGGCGCTAGCTTGCCGTGGTGTTATTACAACTAAAAAAACTTGGAAAATAGAAGAATCGCCTAGAACAAGAGACGATGTGGCTGGTCGAGACGGAGCTAACCACATCTATCATCCGCGCCACGTTTGCATGATGAAGCTGTGTGGCTAGTGGGCTCTTTTCAACTGACTGGCTGGGTCCCGAGGTCGAACCATAGGTACTACGTCTGATACAGTATATTTTTACACGCACATTTTTCCTCCGTGCCGAGACGTGGCACACCCTACCGCGTGGTTTCGGGGTCCTCCCGGGTGGTGCATGCATATATTCTTCCTGACTTGGGACGCCCTACCGCGCGTTTTCTGGGTCCTCCTCGGTCGTAGCGCCGAAGCAAGTAAATGAGTCGTCAAATCACGAAAGACCACCTTTCCCGCTGAGTACATCAGTGAAGCACGGTGGCTAGCTAGTTGGGCTAGCTCGAACGATTAGCTAGGCTGCCGCCACATTTGTTTTTTCACCCCTTTTTTATCTACTTGCCAGCAGGTAAATTTAAATATCCACCGCGGCGTTGTTCTGGTGGTTGGGTGCTGCAGGATTTTTAATTTTTTGATGACGGGAGCAGGCGCGACAGGATTTTTAATTTTTTGATTGACGGGAGCAGGCATGGCAGCAATTAGTCACGATGACTCCACCTGTATGCACTGCTCCCTGATATGAGAAGTCATCGACTGGTGTTTTACCGTGGTGAAAACCAAAAGATTCCCCGCTCCCTCCGCCTTCCCGTAGATTGCATTGCCTTTCAGCCATTTCGCCCCCTTTGCTTCCTCTCCCCATTGCTTCTACCTGGTGCCATGGCGGCGCAGCAGATCACGGAGTCCGAGGTGAGGCTCCTGACACAGGAGCTCCATGCCAAGGATGCGGAGCTCAGGGCCAAGGACGTGGAGCTCCGTGATCTCAAGGAGGAGAGGAGTGCCATGCTCCTCCGTTATGTGCAGGAGTTCACGGAGCTTCAAAAGCGGCAGGCGTCCATCACAAAGATGCTCGAGGCGTCGGCGGCGTTGCTGCAGAAAGCAGGAGATACGATAGGCCGTCAGGGGAGCCGTCTGGAGCGCGAGCGGGCCGATCGTGACGAGGTCCGGGATCGCCTCAGCCACTTGGTGAACCAAGTTGCCACGCACGTGTTGTGGCTGCGCGATGCCTACTGTCGTGCTAGCGCGACGGTGCCGACCGTCGGGCTAAACCCGTTCAACCACCCGGTCGACTTCAACAAGCTGCGGCTTCCTGACCTAGTCTCCTTCTTCACCTATATCTCCGAGGAGCTGAGCCGTCTCTGCGCGATGGTGGGGGCTGAGCTGGACAAGCAGGGGTTGCGGGTTGCCGTCGCCGTTGCCAGGCAAATCCTTTCAGGGCTCCGTCACCGAAATCCATTCGTGCCATTGGACGCCGTCTTTGACGAGCGGGCTCCCGTCGACCGGGAGCGGGCTTTGCGGGCGGTTGCACCCTGCATCACCAACGTCGTGCGCCTCGAGAAGCAGAGGGACTTTGATGGTGTTTAGGCGCCCTCTGCATGGGCATGTCCATGTCTCGGCACAACATGACCGTTGGATCAAACTCAGACGATGCAGATCAGTCACTATAGCACAAAGCGTGTGGGTGTGTTTGGTTGCATTCTCATCTCAATATAGTTGTTTCCTCTTCGTGTATTTTTGTCGACCTACTAGTGTGGACTCATGAACCCTTCATGCACTCTGCCAAACACCCAAAAGTGGGCCGAGAAGGGAACTTTTGCTCCCATCCCATGCACCCTTCATACACCCTGCCTAACACTATTCGTGCTTCATATGGTTCTTGTTTCATGGAGTACTGTAGCACCGTACTCTCCGTGCGCTGTGGACCTAGTTCTGTTAACATTGATCTCACCGTCCATTCTCGACCAGACAGTCGAAAAAGCGACACTATGTTACATATAGGAGTAGTTGACATGCGCACAACATCATTTGTTATCATCATATCTTACTACACTAGCAACAAGATTGTGTAGTACTGACGTATGAACCACTGCACATGCCTAGTAGTAGGAGCACTGTGTATGTTCGAGTGGCTGCCGTGTTTCGCACTCCTCCGTCGTAAGAGTGGAAACACTTTCTGTAATCATTTTCTTCTTCTGAAAAACAGTGGACACGCTCTACCGTGCGGATCCTCCTCCAGCCATGCACTAAATTACTCACTTTCGCCGACGTGTGGGACATCCAGCATCGGGGTCCACCAGCCATGCACTAAATTACTCCGTAGTAGAGTGATGGTAGACTACCCTGATCGAAGTGCCGCAGTAATGCCCAATGAGCCATCAAATCACAAAACCCCCTCCTTTCCAGCAGTAAGTTGGACAGACGAAGCAACCATCATTTCACTCTTCTCTCTCAGCTTCCTCTCTACCCAACCCTCGCTTCTGCCTCATCTTGTTCCTCATTTCTTCAAGAAAACCCCGACCTGCTTCTGCCATTATTTTTCTCTCCCAAAGAAGGAAAGGTGAGCGCATCAATGGTGTTGATTCTGGCCAAGGCCCGATCTTGCAACCCCGAGACTGATCCTATAAATCCCTCTCTTTTCTTCTTTTGGGTTTGTGATTATGGCTTCTTTTCTTTTATTTCTATTTGACAGTTTCTTGATGGACGCTGGAGCACCGGCCGAAGTGATGTCTATGGCTCCGGCCAAAACCGTCGAGGCTCATGGTACGAAGAAGTGCAAGCACCCCGCCGAGACTACCGCAGACAAGCTCAAAGCCATCACCCTGTCCAAGCCCCCCTCTCCAGGATCCCTCATTAAGCAAGTCCAGGTAATATCTCTTCTTGATGATCTTTTTCTCGATCTTGATCGTGTTTTTTCATCTAACACGCAGTACTAGTACTAGTAGTACAACTTTCTGGGTGATCTTGCATGTGATTTTTGTGTGCCAAATGACGGTTCTAAATTCCTCTTTTGACCAAAACATGCGAGAGGTTGACACTAATTTCTTATAGATTACTTTCAACTACTCCCTCTGTCCCAAATTTCTTGTCTTAGATTTGTCTAGATACAGATGTATCTAATACTAAAATGTGACTTGATACATCCGTATCTAGACAAATCTAAGACAAGAATTTTGGGACAGAGGGAGTACTTTATGAACATCAATGCTACCTTTTAAGGGGGTATATATGCCTCAGTAACTTGTGTTATGGATATTGCATGTAATCCCTCTGCTCTCATGCCTTTGAAGACATGTTCTAGTGTCTTTGTTCACTCATTTCTGTGCGTATATGTAGTCATATATGGAGTATAATATCAAAAATCATCTTATATTTCTGAACGGAGGTAGTCATAAAATATGGTTTCTATTTGAATTAGAACCAGGTCCGCGGTGGAGATGAAGTTCTCAAAGTCATGCCGTGTGAACTGGAAGACCTGATGATGAGTTCTACTACTGAACTATCCAGCTGCTGTGTCCTTGTCGCCACGTGTCCTGAACTAGTGTTTTCCTGTAGCATTGTTGTCAGGCATGTTCTCGAGGCTGTACTTGACCACAACAATTTCCTGGCTATGCCTTCGATTACGAAGGGTGTGGTTCTTGTAAAGCTTCCCAACAAATCTTATGCGGCCTATCTTCATCATCATGTTTACGAGTGGAAAGACCACTCTGTTAGGTTCAACAAGGTTGACAAGATGGTGATGGTGCATGTAGACATCTCACACGAAGTCCATGGCCTAGTCAGTTATGCGGAGTTCATCCCATAGGTCGGTGGCAAAAAATAGTCTGCAGAGTTTAGTTAGTGCAACTTTGCTTGTCTGTAGTAAGTACTATTGTTCAGTACTTGATTTGTGTTTGTGAACCCTGTATTGTTTATTAGTACTACCGCTTTTGGTGTGTGGTCAGTCCTGAGAACGGTCTATGTTAATGTCTGTCCACTCAATTCAGTCTGTATATTTTGAAGTATCCATATCATATTTTTTGTGAGGACGGTCTATCAATTATGGTTACACTCCAATAACTGTATGCATTGCAGGGTTTATCGCACCCACCAGGATTTCCAGCCCCATGGATGTTCGGTCCATACGATTTGTCACGACCTTTGGACTGTCCTGCTTGTGGGAGTAGGCGGGGCCCCTACATGCCACGCGTAGTTGGACGATCAATCTTCTGTTTAGTACTTCAACATAGTGATTTCCTGGTAAGGATTCACTCGTGACACATCAAGTAAATCTTATTGATTTACTGTCTAAATCTTGTTGATTTAATGTCATGTTTTCTTTCTTTTCCTGCAATTTTACGATGTAGGTTTTGCCATGTGACATTCTTCACAGAATAAACCGTTTGGTTTGCTCTACGATGGCTATTTTTGCAGGTTTCACTTCTTATGTCGTGTCAGTAACGAAGGCACTGTCCATCACTTATATTACTGGAAAAAATTGGATCAGTCTGTTGTCTGAGTACAAGCTGAATCCCTATGATAAACTATAGTTTGGTTTAACAAAAACTCCACAATTACTCCTTCTCGCGTTTAAAAGAAACGAAGAAAAAAACTGGATCACGGTCATGGATCCTAGTCAAGTTAGAAAGCTAATCACAGCAGACCAGACATGATCGCCGCTGTCTCGCACAGATCGAGCACCGACAGTTGCTCTAGCACTGACAGCGGCAGCAGCTCAGTCTGATCCAGCTGAGGATTGGGCACGGACCGCGTCAGCGGATCAGTCTGATCTACCGGAGGATCGGGCATCGACACCGGCACCTGCTCCGACACCGGCACCAACTCTACAAGGAGCACCATCTCCGGCAGTAGCAGCGGCTTCGGCACCTGCACCAACACTTGCACTTGCATCTGCTTCGGCCCGTGCAGTTGCACCGGCAACAGACTAGGCTGCAGTTCGCACTTCATATACCAAAGTCCATACAACAACTGACATGTCCACCTTCTTGGTAAGCATTGTCTGCCCAACTGCTTCATTCTTTTTTCTTTCCATGTTGTTTCACATGATTCAATGTGTTGATCTAACTGTTTGGGTATGTCTTCTTGTTTGCAAACATAGAATTCCTAGAGCAACGAGGGAGTCGTTCAACAATCCGGGCGACCGCGGCCAAGTTTCTCTTACCATGCGCAGCCTTGGTGTGAATGAACCTGCTCAATATATCGTAAGTACAAAGGATGGTCGCATGATGATTGATGCTAAAGGATGGTCAAGGTTCAAATCTAAATCATATCTTGCGGTAGGGGATGATGTCAAAATCGAACTTTCTCGACAAGGAGAGCTGGTCCAAATCAACTTTGAAATTCTTCAGTAGCAGCACGCAACTGCCTAACTGATCTATCCTCCAAGAGATTTTGATGTAATAATCTGGCATGGTGAAACAAGTGTCCTGTGTGTATAAGTAGTATGATAGTATTATTTATCACATGGTATATCATTGATAGAATTGCAACTCTGATTGCAGGTTAGGAACTGTCGTTCGATTTCATTCCAACAGCTGCCGTGCTTTATTCAATTTTGTGTATTCGCCTTGCAACGACATCTAAAACCAGTGCCGTACCGATCGCTTGCAATATGAAAAGCGCTGAGGTAGAACACATGGGCCCCCAAACATGCAGGGTCGGCCTGCGGCCCAAAGTCCAGAACCTGGTTTCGAGAAGCACTAGCTCAGTGCAGAAGTGGCGTCCTCCTCCTGCTGTGGGTTGGGCGAAGATGAATGTTGATTCTGCGTTATCTCGCAATGGTGAAAGTGAAGCCCTGGAAGTTGTGAGCCGGGATCATACAGGCTTCTTCCTTGGAGCATCGGCACTGGTCTGCAAAAGTGTTACTGATCCAGAGATCCTAGAGGCAATGGCATGTTGCGAGGGGCTATCTCTTGCTCTTGACTTAAACCTGCAACAAGTTCAGATTAGCACCGATTGTTCAGCAACAGTCAAGCATATCGGAGAGGCCTACTTGGGGCCCAGCAAAGTTATTATGGACGAGATCAAGATGAAGAAGAATATGTTCCAAACCATGGAGATCATACATGAAAAACGCGAGTGTAATGTTGAAGCGCATGTGCTCGCAAAAGCAGCTACTTCTTTGCCCTGTGGACGCCATCTTTGGCTCACAGGAACCCCCGGAATTATTTGTATACCTATGACTGTTAATCTTCAATAAAGTAGCTTTTATCCCTCAAAAAAATCTGAGTATTATATTCTCAGCTGAACCCCCATAATGCCCGTGCGTTGCAGAGGGAGTATATTTGTCGGCAAGGTGAGCCTGTGATATAAAAGATTTGTATATTTCTTTACAGAGGGAGTATCTCTCTGTCAAAAAATATATTTATGTGTAACTAGTTACTCCTGTCTTTCTACTTCCTTTCGCTGATATGTGGGGAAACTGGCAACGGGGTCCACGTGCCATATGCACAAATTAGAGTGCACAACTTCACGGTAGACACATCCTGGTCATAGCGCCGCAGTAATGCCCAATGTGCCGTCAAATCACAACCCCCCTTTCCAGCTTTAGCAGTAAGCTGGACGGACGAAGCGACAATATTTCACCGGGCCTGAATCCCCTTCTCCCTCGTCTGCATGTTTAGAGAAAACCCCCTCTCGGCGATTGCATAGGGTTTTCTCATGGAGAACCAGGTATGAATTCTTCATCCATCCCCGATAAACCCAAGTCCCTTGGTCGCAGGTAATCCTAGGATGGAAGCCACCGCCATTGATGCATTTTTCTTCATATTGAATCTAGTGTGTTTCATTTGCAGTGCCCGAAGTGCGAGTACCCTACAAGTTTCTACGCCCTCGGCGAGACGCCACACTTGTTCCTTCTCATCCTAACACAACATTTTGAAACACGCACAGTATGTTCCTAGAATCCTCTTTTCTATCCGGGGGGGTGGGGTTTTTTTGAACATGCTGTGTTCTCATATTATTTTTCCTGCAGTGTATTATTTGCTCAGCCAGAACACATGTACTCAAGATGCTCGGCCTTGCCATAACTAAATACACTAGTTTAATGGTCACAGTGAAGACAAGCCATGGATATAAGTTCCGAGTTGGGTTCATGAACCAAGAAGATCGCTGCTTTTTTTATGGCCGAACTTGGATAAACTTTCTCAAGTGTTACGGACTGAAAGTTGGCACACGAATGTTGATGGAAATAGCAGAACCTGGTCTCATCTTCACTGCGATCTTCCACCCCGACGTCGTTCCAATTGTTCATCGATGTTAGTTTTGTATCTGGTTCTTGCTTGTTGCCTCGATTACTTCTTAATCCACCTATTCTGTCTAACTAATCACAATTTAACTTTAGAAGTAGCAACGAATCTCTCACGAAGATGCTACTTCTAACTAATATTTTCTTATAATTGGTGCCATCTGTAGGTTTTTTCAGAGTTAAGCAGTCTGCTCGTTTATTACTCTGTAATAACTCGGCTGTTACTAATGGCACTGAAGTTGACTGGATCGACATCCACAAGTTCCTACACTTTATTGATCGTCTTGAGGTCCTTGTGGGGCGTTTTAATGGTGGAAGGCCACGTGGGATATGTGTGCCACTGCTGCACTCGTTGAACAGGTCCAACTGTGTCGAGAAACTTATGGTAGAGATGTTTTCTGTTATACATGTTGTTCATAAACTATTGCTTATGCACAGTTTTACAGCTGTGATCTTCTTGAAACAGGAAATACCGAGTTCTATTGTTCCTATACAGATGCCTGACCATGGTCGGGTCAGACTTGCGCTTGGTCACAACATGATGTTTATGTCGACCTACTCAATTCCCCTTGGAGGTGAAAAGATACTTATTCATGGGTGGTCTCAAATAATGAAGGCCCGTCCATCTTGGAGAATAGGACAGAAGATTATGTTCATGCTTTTCGATGGCTCTAAAGAGAATATCCTGTTTATTGACCACGTTGTGAGATGAAGCCGCTTTCAGAAGGTTGTGGATGCGCGGGGTGGCGCCTGGGCCTTGTCCTGGGGCTTGGCGGCCTCACCCTTGGTTAACTGTAGGCAAAGTAGCACTGTTCGAGGCATGCTTTGTATGGTTGAACCTGTATAAGTACTCATACCGCTTTCAGCTTTGGTTGTTAAGTGCCCCTGCTAGTTTCAGTTAAGGTTGTTAAGTACTCCTGCTACTTTTACAGTCTGTCGTGTTTCTTCAATCTTGTCTTCCTCCAGCTGCCAAAACCAAACCAGCACCGGCGGGGCCGCCTGCTTCCGCCTCCCACGGCTAGATGTGCCTCAGCGCACGCATCGCCGCCCCACCGTCTCCTAAATCGTTAACGCCGACGTCCTCCGCGCGCTTTGGTGCGCTCGCTGTGGCGCCGCCCTCTCGCGTTGTCAACATGGTCAACAAACAACAGGAATCGGCAGAAGTACGTGGAGAGGATGACAGTAGGGGCCCACCACGTCAGCGTATGGAAAAATAAAATGCTTCCTCCTAGTGTTTTCCTGACATCTGGGACCCACGACATTGTGAGCGTATATAGTCAATAGACAAGAGAACAACACAAGATCGGCTGACACCTAGGACATAGGTACTCGAGTAGTATTTTTTTGTTTGGTATTGTTGAGACGGAGCAGGGTTTGAACTGGGCTGTGGCCCGTCTAGCCCAGGCTTATATTTTATGTTCACCATGTGACTAGCCCAGCTATTTTTTCTTTCTGAAAATGAGCCCAGTTTATTTTTTCTGAAGAATACCCAATCCAGGCCTACTTATTTTTCTATGCCCTGATGGGCTGCAACTCTTTCAAGACGCCTACAAATCTTGAAAGTAATATGAAATGGGTTGTAAATATAAAAACAGATGACAAATTGGCAATTACTTTATAATTTCTGAATTTTATTACATTTTCAGATTCCTATTTCACTGGGCATTAACCTAATTTAAATATATCTTCAAAGTACTTTAAATCTGGCTGGACATTTCGGTATTAAAAATAGTTTGGAACCCACAGAAATATGCGAAATTGGCCCTGGCCAACCAAAAAAACGACTGCAATAAATTGCATAAGAAGTTGCCATGAGCTATATATAAATTATTAAAAAAGAGGGAGTGGTCTGACTTGTGGGCATGTTTAGTTGACGCGTATGCAAGATTTTTTTAATTATTACATACGTCAACAAACGATTCTAGCAGACGTAACCGTTGGATGTCAATCCAACAGCCGTCATGTTTCTTCAATCTCTGATCTTCTTGCTCCAGCCGCCAAAGCAGCGCCGGCGGGACCGCCTACTCCCGCCTCCCGTGGCCGGCTGTGCTGCCGCGCAGGCCTCAGCGCCCCCTACTACACCCACCGCTGGCCAGGGCATCCCTCTACTCACCCACACCCCCTGTTATGCTGCGGCGACGGCAGCCTCACACCGCAGCCGAACCGGTGAAAGCTCGTACTCCTCTTCGCGTGGGCATCCACTGCCGCGTCTTCCCCGGCTCCGCGTCGTCCCCTTCCTATGCCTCGCTGTCGTCCACCGCCGTGGTGCTCTCGGCGCGGCGTGGTCAATGTGGTCAACGACCGACTTCCATCGGAAGAGTACTGTACGTGGAGAGGCTAACAGCTGGGTCCACGACAGCCGCAAGGAAGTGCCTCCTTATTACGTGGAAAATAATTATTCCTCCACCTGACAGCAGGGACCCACCGGACGGGCCATCAGTATTTTGCAAAAAAAATCGTTTCCCCCTGACTGCTGGGACCAACCGGATGGGCCACCGTATTTCGCGAAAAAAATGTTCCCCCCGCTGTCAGCTCGGACCCACCGGAAGTGCCTCCTTATTACGCACAAAAAATGAATACTCCCCCGGCTAGCTAGGACCCACCTTGGTGGGAGGCTGACTTGTGGGCCTACTAAGTTGACGGGGACGAAGGGCTTTGTCAACTTAGTCAATATGAACGATTCTAGCTCCAGTGACCGTACGATGTCCATCCAACGGCCGTAGTGCTTCTTCAACCTCTGGTCTTCTTGCTCCAGCCGCCCAAAGCAGCGTCGGTCGTGCCGCATGCTCCTGCCTCCCGTGGCCGGCTGTGCTGCCGCGGAGGCCTCACCGCCCCCTACTATTCCCACCGCTGGCCAGGCCCTGCGGCGACGGCAGCCTCACACCGCAGCCGAACCAGTGAACCCCCGTACTCCTCTCCGCGCGGGATTCCACTGCCGCGGCTTCCCTGGATCCGCGTCGTCCCCTTCCTAGGCCTCGCCGTAGTCCACCGCCATGGTGCTCTCGGCGCGGCGTGGTCAATGTGGTCAACGACCGACTTCCATCGGAAGAGTACTGTACGTGGAGACGCTGACAGCTGGGTCCACGGCCGCAGCAAGGAAGTGCCTCCTTATTACGCGCAAAATAATTATTCCTCCACCTGACAGCGGGGACCCACCGGACGGGCCACCGTATTTCACGAAAAAAACATTTGCCCCTGACTGCTGGGACCCACCAGCTACATCTTCGCACGCAAGGAAGTGCCTGACAGTCGGGACCCACCTGGTCGAAGCGTACGTAGCGTTGTCGTTCTGGTCGCGAACGTGTACGTACATATATACTGGTCGATGTAGAGGCGCGCACGTGTCGTAGTAGAGGCGCGCACATAGCATGTACACATACGTACAGCGGCCAGGGTGCAAGAAAGAAAATACGGCCACGTATGTGTACATACGGGCGGGGTCTCGAACGCCTACTCACGCATATGTACGGCCAGGGCTCGTGTACATGGCTGGGTCGGAACGGAGAAACAGCATCGTTGTCGTGTTCACGGGAGGCAACGGAATGCATCGTGTTCATGGGGAGGCAACGAAATGCGTCGTGTTCATCGGGAGGGCTTGGACGGAACAGGCAATGGAAACGAGGCATGGCGTACCACAGAACGGAGGAAACGGCCTTGTGTTCGACCGGCCTCGTTCGAAACGGGTTCCTGTTCATCGGGAGGGGTCTGGCGTACCGCAAAACGGAGGAAAAGGACCTCCTACGGTCGAAACGGGGGTCCTGTTGATCGGGAGGGGTGTGGCGTACCGCAAAACGGACGACCTCCTCCAGCCTCCACCTGCGACTGTTCATCCACGAGCTCCTGTTCATCCAGCCTCCACCGCGTGCTACTCCACCGGCTACTGTTCAACAAGCCCTCTCCACGAGCTCCTATTCAACCACCCCTCCACGGGCTACTGTTCATCCTGCCCTCCACCGTCTACTGTTCATTCTGCCCTCCACGGGGTGGTCCTGTTCATCTAGCCCTCCATGGGGTCCTGTTCATCCAGCCCCAACCGGCTCGATCAATCGGGGTCCTGTTCATCCAGAGGCAACACCACGGGGTCCTGTTCATCCACCCCCACCGGGAACTGTTCATCCACCCCCCTCAATGCTCACTCTTCATCCAGAGGCAGCATCGATCGGCTTCAGTTAGCAGCAGTAGCGAAGGAATCGCTCCATCGGGTTCAGTTAACAGCCATCGATCGATCGCTCGGGTTCAGTAACACGTAGCCTGCAGTGCAATCGCTCGGGTTCAGTTAGAGCCCAACGCCTCGCTCGGGTTCAGTTAGAGCCAGCGCCTCGCACACACGTGTGTACGTGTATGAGAGAAATACGGATCGCTCGGCCCCCGACCTCCCACTGTAACCGGGAACTCCCCGAAATTTTCCTCCCCCTCGCTTCTACCATGGTTTTTTCCGTCATGGACGGCCCAAAGAATGTCATGCAACCGCGTCTCCGGCCCACCCAGGACGAAAAGCCCATTTTCTGTCATGATTTTTTGTCATAGAAGTATGATCCCACCACATCTATGATGATACCAGGTTTTGTCACAATTATCGTCATAGAAGTGTCATATGTATGACTGAAATTTTTTTCGTTCGGCCCAAAATTTCACGGATGTGTCTTTTTTTTGTAGTGTAGGGGCGTTAAACGATAGTGCTTGTTGGGAGGCAACCCAATTTTATTTTTATTCCTTGCTTTTTTCTCCTGTTTTTGGTAATAAATACTTTATCTAGCCTCTGTTTTGGTTGTATTTTTTGTGTTTAATTAGTGTTTGTGCCAAGTAGAACCGTTAAGAAGACTTGGGGAAAGTCTTTTTGATCTTGCTGTAAAAAACAGAAACTTTAGCACTCACGATAATTGCTGCCATTTTTTACTGGAGGGTGCTATTTAGTTAATTCTTTTTGAAGATGATTAATAGATAAATTACTCAGGTCCAGAAATTTATTTTAGAATTTTTAGGGTTCCATAAGTATTCGAAACCTACAGAATACTACAGACTGTTCTGTTTTTGACAGATTCTGTTTTTCGTGTGTTATTTGCTTATTTTGATGAATCTATGGCTAGTAAAATAGTTTATAAACCATAGAGAAGTTGTAATACAGTAGGTTTAATACCAATATAAATACAGTAGGTTCATTACAGTACCTTGAAGTGGTGGTTTGTTTTCTTTTACTAACGGAGCTCACGGAGATTTTTCTTTTAAGTTTTGTGTTGTGAAGTTTTCAAGTTTTGGGTAAAAGATTTGATGGATTATGGAACAAGGAGTGGAAAGAGCCTAAGATTGGGGATTCCCAAGGCACTCCAAGGTAAAATCCAAGGACAACCAAAAGCCTAAGCTTGGGGATGCCCCGGAAGCATCCCCTCTTTCGTTTTCGTCCATCGGTAACTTTACTTGGAGCTATATTTTTATTCGCCACATGATATGTGTTTTGCTTGGTGCGTCTTGTATGATTTGAGTCCTTGCTTTTTTAGTTTACCAAAATCATCCTTGCTGTACACACCTTTTGGGAGAGACATACATGAATTGGGAATACTCTATGTACTTCGGTTATATCTTTTGAGTTGGATAATTTTTGCTCTAGTGCTTCGCTTATATCCTTTAGAGCACGGCGGTGGTTCTATTTTATAGAAATAATTGATCTCTCATGATTCACTTATATCATTTTGAGGGTCCTTTAGAACAGCATGGTAATTCACTTTGGTTAAAAAATGCTAAGAGAAGTTGGATGCTTGATAGATGGTTTTGAGATATAAAGGTGGTAATATTAGAAGTGTGCTAGTTGAGTAATTCTGAAATTGATGAATACTTGTGTTGAAGTTGGCAAGTCCCGTAGCATGCACATATGGTGAACGTTATGTGACAAATTTGAAAGCATGGGGTGTTCTTTGATTGCTTTCCTTATGAGTGGCAGTCGGGGACGAGCGATGGTCTTTTGCTACCAATCTATCCCCCTAGGAGCATGCGCGTAGTTCTTGGTTTTGATGACTTGTAGATTCTTGCAATAAGTATGTGAGTTCTTTATGACTAATGTTGAGTCCATGGATTATATGCACTCTCACCCTTCCATCATTGCTAGCCTCTTCGGTACCGTGCATTGCCCTTTCTCACCTTGAGAGTTGGTGCAAACTTCGCCGGTGCATCCAAACCCCGTGATATGATACGCTCTATCACACATAAGCCTCCTTATATATTCCTCAAAACAGCCACCATACCTACCTATTATGGCATTTCCATTGCCATTCCGAGATATATTGCCATGCAACTTTCCACCATTCCATTTATTATGACACGCATCATCATTGTCATATTGATTTGCATGATCATGTAGTTGACCTCGTATTTGTGGCAAAGCCACCGTTCATAATTTTTTCATTCATGTCACTCTTGATTCATCGCAATCCTAGTACACCGCTGGAGGCATTCACATAGAGTCATATTTTGTTCTAAGTATCGAGTTGTAATTCTTGAGTTGTAAGAAAATAAAAGTGTGATGATCATCATTAGAGCATTGTCCCATGTCAGGAAAGGATGATGGAGACTATGATTCCCCCGCAAGACAGGATGAGACTAGGAACGAAAAAAGAGAGGAGAAAAGAGGCAAAAAAAGAGAAAAAAAGAAGAAGGCCCAAATAAAAAAAGGAAGAAAGAAAAAAAATGAGAGAAAAATAGAGAAGGGACAATGTTACTATCCTTTTTCCACACTTGTCCTTCAAAGTAGCACCATGATCTTCATGATAGAGAGTCTCTTATTTTGTCACTTTCATATACTAGTGGGAATTTTTCATTATAGAACTTGTCTTGTATATTCCAATGATGGGCTTCCTCAAATTCCCTAGGTCTTCGTGAGCAAGCAAGTTGGATGCACACCCACTTAGTTTCTTTGATGAGCTTTCCTATATTTAGCTCTAGTGCATCCGTTGCATGGCAATCCCTACTCCTTGCATTGACATCAATTGGTGGGCATCCCCATAGCCCATTGATTAGCTGCGTCAATGTGAGACTTTCTCCCTTTTTGTCTTCTCACACATGCTCAATCATCATATTCTATTCCACCCATAGTGCTATGTCCATGGCTCGCGCTCATATGTTGTGTGAAAGTTGAAAGGTTTTGAAAAGGCTAAGTATGAAACAATTGCTTGGATTTTCATCGGGGTTGTACATGATGAGAGCATTTTGTTTGACAAAAATGAAGCATGGCCAAACTATATGACTTTGTAGGGATAAGTTTTCTTTGGCTATGGTATTTTGATAAGACATAATTGCTTGATTAACATACTTGGAGTATTACTATTTTTATGTCAACAATAAACTTTTATCTTGAATCTTTCGGATCTGAACATTCATGCCATAATAGAGAAAAAATACATTGAAGAATATTCTAGAAAGCATTCCACATCAAAAATTCTGTTTTTATCATTTACCTACTCGAGGACGAGCAGGAATTAAGCTTGGGGATGCTTGATACGTCTCCAACGTATCTATAATTTTTGTTTGTTCCATGCTATTATATTATCTGTTTTGGATGTTAATGGGCTTTATTTTATAATTTTATATTATTTTTGGGACTAACCTATTAACCAGAGGCCCAGCCCAAATTGCTGTTTTTTTGCCTATTTCAGTGTTTCGTAGAAAAGGAATATCAAACGGAGTCCAAGGGAATGAAACCTTCGGGAACGTGATTTTTGGAACAAACATGATCCAGAGGACTTGGAGTGGACGTTAAGAAACGAACGAGGAAGCCATGAGGCAGGGGGCGCACCTACCCCCTGGGCGCGCCCTCCCCCCTCGTGGCTCAACCGACCTACTTCTTCCTCCTATATATGTTCACCTACCCTGAAAACATCCAGGAGCACCATGAAACCCTATTTCCACCGCCGCAGCCTTGTGTACCCAAGATATCCCATCTTGGGGCCTTTCCCGGAGCTCCGTCGGAGGGGGCATTGATCACGAAGGGCCTCTACATCAACTCCATGGCCCCTCCGATGATGTGTGAGTAGTTTACCTCAGACATTCGGGTCCATAACTAGTAGCTAGATGGCTTCTTCTCTCTCTTTGGATCTCAATACAAAGTTCTCCTCGATTATCTTGGAGATCTATTCAATGTAATCTTGTTTTGTGGTGTGTTTGTCGTGATCCGATGAATTGTGGGTTTATGATCAAGTCTATCTATGATCAATATTTGAATCTTCTCTGAATTCTTTTATGTATGATTGGTTTATATTTGCAAGTCTCTTCGAATTATCAGTTTGGTTTGGCCTACTAGATTGATCTTTCTTGCAATGGGAGAAGTGCTTCGCTTTGTGTTCAATCTTGCGGTGCTCGATCCCAGTGACAGAAAGGGAAATGACATGTATTGTATTGTTGCCATCGAGCATAAAAAGATGGGCTTTACATCATATTGCATGAGTTTATCCCTCTACATCATGTCATCTTGCTTAAGGCGTTACTCTGTTCTTATGAACTTAATACTCTAGGTGCATGCTGGATAGCGGTCGATGTGTGGAGTAATAGTAGTAGATGCAGGCAGGAGTCGGTCTACTTGTCACGGACGTGATGCCTATATACATGATCATGCCTAGATATTCCCATAATTATTCGCTTTTCTATCAATTGCTCGACAGTAATTTGTTCACCCACTGTAATACTTATGCTATCTTGAGAGAAGCCACTAGTGAAACCTATGGCCCCTGGGTCTATTTTCCATCATACAAGTTTCCAATCTATTTTATTTTGCAATCTTTACTTTCAATCTATATCATAAAAATACCAAAAATATTTATCTTATTATTATCATCTCTATCAGATCTCACTCTTGCAAGTGGCCGTGAAGGGATTGACAACCCCTTTATCGCGTTGGTTGCGAGGTTCTTGTTTGTTTGTGTAGGTACGAGGTGACTCGCGCGTGGTCTCCGACTGGATTGATACCTTGGTTCTCAAAAACTTAGGGAAATAATTACGCTGCTTTACTACATCACCCTTTCCTCTTCAAGGGAAAACCAACACGGTGCTCAAGAGGTAGCAGTATTCGGCATGTGCAAAACCGTCTTGCACTCGTTGTATGTGAGCGTAGAGCTTATCACATCCGATCATCACATGGTGTCTCGACACGACGAACTGTCGCAACGGTGCATACTCAGGGAGAACACTTATACCTTGAAATGGTAGTGAGGGGTCATCTTATAATGCTACCGCCGTACTAAGCAAAATAAGATGCATAAAAGATAAACATCACATGCAATCAAAACATGTGACATGATATGGCCATCATCATCTTGTGCCCTTGATCTCCATCTCCAAAGCACCGTCATGATCTCCATCATCACCGGCTTGACACCTTGATCTCCATCGTAGCGTCATGGTTGTCTCGCCAACAATTGCTTCTACAACTATCGCTAACGCATAGTGATAAAGTAAAGAAATTACATGGCATTTGCATTTCATACAATAAAGCGACAACCATAAGGCTCCTGCTAGTTGCCGATAACTTTTACAAAACATGATCATCTCATACAATAACTTTTATCTCATCATGTCTTGACCATACCACATCACAACATGCCCTGCAAAAACAAGTTAGACGTCCTCTACTTTGTTGTTGCAAGTTTTACGTGGCTGCTACGGGCTTCTAGTAAGAACCGTTCTTACCTACGCATCAAAACCACAATGGTGATTTATCAAGTTTGTTGTCTTAACCTTCAACAAGGACCGGCCGCAGTAAAATCCGATTCAACTAAAGTTGGAGAAACAGACATCCGCCAGCCACCTTTATGCAAAACTAGTTGCATGTCTGTCGGTGGAACTGGTCTCATGAACGTTAATACGTCTCCAATGTATCTACTTTTTCTAATGCTTTTCCTATTGTTTTGGACTCTAATTTGCATAATTTGAATGAAACTAACCCCGGACTGGCGCTGTTTTTAGCAGAACTACCATGGTGTTTTTTTTGCAGAAATAAAAGTTCTCGGAATGGAACGAAACTTTGCGAGGATTTTTTATATCAATAATAAGAAAATTTTGGAGCCAAGACCCACCAGAGAGGGGACCCTGGGTGGGCACAACCCACCAGGACGTGCCCCCTCTCCTGGCACGCCCAGGTGGGTTGTACCCACCTAGTGGCCCCATTGCTGACCCCCCTGATACTATAAAATCACATTATTTCAAGAAAAAAAATCAGGGAGAAAGAATTATCGCGATCCACAAGATGGAGCCGCCGCCAAGACCTGTTCTTCCTCGGGAGGGCAGATCTGGAATCCGTTTGGGGCTCCGGAGAGGGGGATCTTTGTTCTTCATCATCACCAACCCTTCTCCATCGCCAATTCCATGATGCTCCCCACCGGGAGTGCGTAATACCTTCATAGGCTCGCTAGTCGGTGAGGAGTTGGATGAGATTCATCATGTAATCGAGTTAGTTTTGTTAGGGCTTAATCCTTAGTATCCACTATGTTCCTACATTGATGTTGCTATGACTTTGCCATGCTTAATGCTTGTCACTTTGGGCCCGGGTGCCATGAACTCAGATCTGAACCATTTATGAATTCATCATTATATCCATGTTTTAGATCCGATCTTGCAAGTTATAGTCACCTACTACGTGTTATGATCCGACAACCCCGGAGTGACAACAACCGGGCCCACTCTCGGTGATGACCGTAGTTTGAGGAGTTCATGTATTCACTATGTGTTAATGCTTTGTTCTGGTTCTCTATTAAAAGGAGGCCTTAATATACCTTAGTTTCCAATGTGGACCTCGCTGCCACGGGAGGGTAGGACAAAATATGTCATCCAAGTTCTTTTAATAAAGCACGTATGACTATTTACGGAATACATGCCTACATTATATCGATGAACTGGAGCTAGTGCCGTATCGCCCAAGGTTATAACTGTCACATGATGAATATCATCCAACAAGTCACCGGTCCAATGCCTACGAATTTATCCTTATTGATCTTGCTGCGTTACTATTGCTATCATCACTGTTACACTTGCTACCAAATTACTGCTATCACTGTTACAGTTACTATTTGAGGGAGTCCTGGATTAGGGGGTGTCCGGATGGCCGGACTATACCTTCAGCTGGACTCCTGGACTATGAAGACACAAGATTGAAGACTTCGTCCCGTGTACGGAAGGGACTTTCCTTGGCGTGGAAGGCAAGCTTGGCGATACGGATATGTAGATATCCTACCATTGTAACCGACTTTGTGTAACCCTAACCCTCTCTGGTGTCTATATAAACCGGAGGGTTTTAGCCCGTAGGACAACATACGCAACAACAATCATACCATAGGCTAGCTTCTAGGGTTTAGCCTCTCCGATCTCGTGGTAGATCTACTCTTGTACTACCCATATCATCAATATTAATCAAGCAGGACGTAGGGTTTTACCTCCATCGAGAGGGCCCGAACCTGGGTAAAACTTCATGTCCCTTGCCTCCTATTACCATCCGGCCTAGACGCACAGTTCGGGACCCCCTACCCGAGATCCGCCGGTTTTGACACCGACATTGGTGCTTTCACTGAGAGTTCCTCTGTGTCGTCGCCGTCAGGCTTGATGGCTCCTACGATCATCAATGGCGATGCAGTCCAGGGTGAGACCTTCCTCCCCGGACAGATCTTCGTCTTCGGCGGCTTCGCACCGCGGGCCAATTCACTTGGCCATCTGGAGCAGATCGAAAGCTATGCCCCTGGCCGTCAGGTCAGATTTGGAAGTTTAAACTACACGGCTGACATCCGCGGGGACTTGATCTTCGACGGATTCGAGCCACTGCCAAGCGCGCCGCACTTCCACGACGACCATGATCTAGCTCTGCCGGCTAACAGTGCCCTGAAGGCCGCCCCCGCATCGGATTCGACCCTTAATTCGGAGCCAACCACGCCGATCGAGGATGGGTGGTTGGACGCCGCCTCGGGGGCTGCGATCCTAACGGCGATCGAGCCGAACACCAGCCCCGCACTCCGTGAGACTCATGATTCCAAGGAGCCGGACTCCTCTCCGGACTCCGAACCATTCGCGCCTCTGTCGGTCGAATCTGATTGGGCGCCGATCAGGGAGTTTACTACCGCGAACATCTTTCAGCACTCGCCCTTTGGTGATATTATAAAATCACTAAAGTCTCTCTCTTTATCAGGAGAGCCCTGGCCGGACTACGGTCAGCGAGATTGGGATGCGGACGAAGAAGAAATTCAAAGCCCATCCACCACCCACTTTGTAGCCACTTTCGACGATTTAACCGACATGCTCGACTTCGACTCCGAAGACATCGACGGTATGGACGCCAATGAAGGAGACGATGAAGAACCAGCGCCTATTGGGCCCTGGAACGCCACCTCGTCATATGACGTATACATGGTGGACGCAGCAAAAGATGACGACGAGGAGCGGAAGGACGCACCGAAGGCTTGTTCCCTCAAAAAGCAGTCAAAGCGGCGACGCAAGCGCCGCCCCAAATCCCGCCTCGACAGAAATAGCGATCACACAGACCCAGCGCTAGAGCAGGGCGAACCGCTGCCGGACAACGGCAATCCGGATAATCAAACCGAAAAACAAATCCTATCAAGGATAATGGTCCGGACAACATAACACCGGACAGACACCCGGAGCAGCAGACTGCGTGTAAAAGGCTTGTTGCCACCGCGAGGAGTCTGAAAAAGCAGAAGTAAAAGCTCAAGGCTGCGCAAGACACACTCCACATCAGATGGAGTAAAATACTGAACACAGCAGCAAGGTACGGCGACAATCGCGCCTCCAAGAATGTAACATCCCAAATTTTCAATTTGGAATGTTATACATTAGATCATCATGCATATCATATTTTATTTTGCATTTTGGTTGATCCTAGAAATTCTACGCAACTCAATGACCCACGGAGAGAGTTGGGGATTTCGTTATTTTCATATTTGAGTTCTCTCAAATTTTGAGAATAGGATCATTTGATTTTATTTATTTTATCATCAATTATTTCTATTACAAAAATATGAGAGAGGGAATAAAATGACTTTCCCAAAATAAAGAAATATTGAGGATTTAATAAAAAAATCAAATAAGATTTTATTTTGGAGTTTTTCGGTGTTTTATTTGAATTTAGGAAAAAAGTGCGTTTTTCAAAATTGCATTTAGGGCCCAAATAAATGTTCACCTTATGCGGCTTGATTTTAGAAGCCCGTGAAAATTTATTTCGGAATTTTTGTAGTCCGTTTAGTATTTCTTTTTTTTTCTTCCGAGCGGAATAAATAAAAAAATATTCGGCGTTCGTCGTTTTTCTTTTTCTCGGATTAAATCCGCGATTTTTCTGATCGCGATTCCTGATCCGATTTTTGTTTTAGTTTAACTTTTCGCTCGTTTATCGGAATCAGGCGATTCAAGCGCCTAGGGATTCGTCTCGAAACCCTCTATCCGTTTAACCAACTTAAACAAGTTTTTGTTACTGTAAAATTTGCCCTAGATCCAGATTACTAGAATGAAGTTGTTTTCTTTCGCCGTTTGTCTTTCGTTGCTTCGTTCGATTTGATTCTTTTTGCCAACCGGAGTTCTTAAGTTGAACCTTCTGGTTAGATCTCTTATTTGAGTTTTACCTGTGCATTAGATGAGTACTTATTGTATGCTTGTTTGTTTGTCTGCGATAGAATACCCGGAGTGCGCCGTGTGTTACTTCGAATCGTTAGGTTTCGCGGATCATCAGTAAGGCAAGTAACACTTTGATCATACCTTTTCTACTACCCAGTTTTATTGCATTAGATCAATCCTCATACATTGCATGATTAGGATCTAATTAAATTGTGGGATGGGAAGTAGTTGAGGTAGTACCTATTACCTGTTATTATCAAACCTTTGGGAGTTACTTCTACGTTTGCTTATTATGCCATGCTATGCTAGTAGACGTGGATTGGGTGAGTGATATCCATGACAGATGTGAGATTGTTAATTAATGGTTTATCTAAGGTGGCAACTTAAACACACATCTGGGTGGATTGAGGCACCTGGGTATTCCAGGACTTGCCTGTTTTCTTTTGGACCGCCACCCAGGCTCAAAGGGATCATGAGACTATAAATACTAGAAACTTCCGTGTGCAGCCACAAGCTATTATGGGCTCTAGCATAGTTGACTAAGTTGGGCGAACTCTTACAGTGGTAGACTAGCAGATGTAGGGGATGTAGGTGGTACGGTCTACCCATCGTAAGGTGCTAGCGCTTCTGAAAGACTATGTCTCGGTCATCTGTCTTCTCAAACACCATGTAGTGCGAGAAACCAAACGAAGGCGATCGAGTCTTGTGGGGAAAAGTGCGCAAACCTCTGCAGAGTGTAATAAACTAATCATGGTTAGCCGTGTCCCCGGTTATGGACATCTTGAGTATCTAGTACTTGGATAGTCATGTGAATCTCAACATGTTACTTTAATTAATATTGTTGGGTTTTAATATTGATTCTTAATTGGGATTGAGAATGCTGTCAACCATTCTCAATGTTTAACAACCACCATGATAGTAATTAAATTTTATTCCTTTGAAGTAGGGAAAAATTGGCTTTACACAAAACTGTAACCATAGAGCTTTCCACCAGCCAAATATGCATATAGTATAGCTGTTTCATTCCATTACTCTCTATGTGTTACCTTGCCAGCATATTCCATGTGCTGACCCGTTTTCGGGCTGCAACGTTAATGTTGCAGACTTTTCAGACGATGATTAAGGAGTTTTTAGGTCGTGGTTCTATAGTCAGTGATGCCGTTGGAGTTGATGGACTCACTTATCTTCCAAGCCTTCCGCTGTTATCGTTATTAGATGGCCTTAAGCCATACTTATTGTAATAAGTTCTCTTTTGAGACACTCGATGTAATAAGTGTGTGATTTGCTACTCTGTTATAAATCCTCCGAGTACTGTGTGGTGTCAGCATTACTGATCCAGGGATGACACCGGAGCACAGAGATCAGACTGTTTGAGGTCTGGTCGCTACAAAGAGCTACCCAAAGCGGAAGCTGCTACCCGAATTCAATGAGGAGGCCTCAGACCCTCCACAACCAAATATCAAAGCAGCCACCTGGTCGGATGGACGACCCCTCTACCAACACAGAGCGGCATACAACGCCGCTCACAATACAACATGCAACCCATGCGAGGGCTCGCACCCAAAGGATGGTGCAACAAGATCCATCTATGGACCACGCAAGCGCGCCCCAGCATACAATGCAACACAACAAACATCCGAACAACGCGGTACACCCAGCTACAGGGGTGCCGCACACCCCCTATGTTTCACCGATGAGGTGCTGGACCATGAATTTCCAGAGGGATTCAAGCCCGTAAACATAGAGGCATACGACGGAACAACAGACCCCGGGGTCTGGATTGAGGACTACATCCTCCATATCCATATGGCTCGAGGAGATGATCTCCACGCCATCAAGTACTTACCCCTCAAGCTCAAAAGGCCAGCTCGTCACTGGCTCAAAGGCCTCCCAAAAGCTCCATTGGAAGTTGGGAAGAGCTCAAAGATGCATTTCGGGCAAATTTTCAAGGGACTTATGTCCGACCTCCGGATGCGGACGATTTGAGTCATATAACTCAACAGCCCGGAGAGTCAGCCCGAAAGCTTTGGAATAGGTTTCTTACTAAAAGAAACCAGATTGTCGACTGTCCGGACGTCGAAGCCTTGGCAGCTTTCAAGCATAGTGTCTGTGACGAATGGCTCGCCAGACACTTCGGCCAAAATAAGCCGAGAACGATGGCCGCATTAACAAACCTCATGACCCGCTTTTGCGCGGGTGAGGACAGCTAGCTAGCCAGATGCAGCACCAGCGCCCCCAGTACATCTGAAGTTAGAGATGGAAACGGGAAATCACGGCGCAACAGCAATAACAAACGCCAAAATAAAGAAGACAGCACGAAGGGCACGACAGTAAATGCCGGATTCAAAAGCTCTCGGCCAGGTCAAAAGCCGCCCCCTAAAGGCACCAGGGATGAATTGTCCAGCCTCAACAAAATTCTGGACCAAGTATGTTAGATTCATAGTACCCCTGGTAAACCTGCTAATCATACCCACAGAGAATGTTGGGTCTTCAAGCAGTCCGGCAAACTCAACGCCGTACACAAGGGGGAGGATACACCAAGTGAAGACGAGGACGAGCCCCCCAAGCAAGACACGGGGGAACAAAAGAAATTTCCACCAGAAGTCAAAACAGTAAACGTGTTACACGTAATCAAGGGAAAAAACAACGCGGCACTCCCAGGAAAATATACCCAAGTGCCTGTCACCACGAAGTCCTGCCACTGGTCATCTCAACCGATCACTTTCGACCATCGCGATTGCTGAGCAAGTATCCGACACGCAGGATGGGCTGCCCTGGTATTAGACCCAGTAATTGGCGGATATCACTTCACAAGAGTCTTGATGGATGGCGGCAGTAGCCTAAACCTAATATATCAGGATACAATCTGCGGGATGGGGTTAGACCCAACACAAATTCGCCATAGCAATACTACCTTTAAAGGAGTAACGCCAGGCCCAGAGGCTTGTTGTACGGGCTCCCTCCTACTACAAGTTATATTCGGCTCCCCTGATAACTTCCGTCGCGAGCATTTAACTTTCCACATTGCTCTGTTTCAAAGTGGCTATCAAGCACTGCTCGGACGCGCAGCTTTCGCTCGCTTTAATGCAATACCACACTAGTCCTCCCTCACACTCAAGATGCCCGGTCCACGTGGCATCATTATAGTGCACGGAAATATCAAGCGATCTCTGCGCGCCGAAGAGAGTGAGGCTGCCTTGGTAGCCGCACACTAAAGGCGCCCGGACAAGCGAAAGCATCCAATAGGTCGTCAAGACCTCAGATACAACTAATCAAGTCCGGCGCCGCTATTTATACCAAATAAGTGGTCACACCCCTATTTGTTAATACAAGGGGCTCAACGCGCGCAGACAAGTGGCAATTTCTCATCTTGAATTATACATGGTTTCCTTCAAAACTATCTTTTTGCACGACAACTTTTTCACTTAACTTCCTCTCTTTTACAGACGATCATTGTGCTACACCCGTCCAGGATACGGCACAACAGAGACACAGGCACAGACGTGCAGCAGGGACCCGCTCCAAGGATTCTTTTTAGATTAAGACCCTGCGTCAACCTTTTTTACTGTCTCTTGTTGATACATATCCACCGTTGAGAAGGATGCTGACGTCTTGGCATGTGGCCATGCCAGAACAATGCACGTACCTGGACACAAGGGGCTTCTTACAAAGGCCATTATTTAGGCCCAGTTTATACCACAAAGACCGAATACCTTAGGGAGTGTTCGGCATCACGAGTTTGGCCCTATATGCATCAGCTCCGAATCATTGTCTTTGGTCAAATGTTGGGTTTGCCCGGCTCCTGTGTTTTGGTGCCTTACGTTCCGCTTTACCGGCTAAGGTAGCACCAGGAGAACTACTGCGATTGTGCCCTGGTTCATCCGGACGAGCACCTCAGTAGAGAAAGCCGAAAACTGACTGTCATGATATAGCGTGAGACTGGTCAACCACTCGATGACCTGTGGGAATGTTAGAATTCCTCCGCCTTAACGAAGGGCCGTTTTCTGGCCAGGCATGTATGCACCTCGGAATCGGGAGAGTGCGGAGCCACCAGGGGCTATCTAGTATCCCCATTGTCAAACTCCTATGGCTAAGTAAAAGTGCTAAAGCATTATAGTCCGGTTGCCTCGCTCGCTCCGCTATCACCTCCTTAATAGGACCAAGACGTTGGGTTAAGTGTGAACGCGTGTTTTTGCGAGCACCTCCGCATTATATGCGTGAGGGTTGAAGCCGACGGCTGCAATCTTTCTGGTTATACATGTGTATACATAAACGGCCGCCCAGGAGGCATCATATTACTTTCAGCCAAAAGTATAAAAATAGCCTTATAAAAATTTATAAAAGCATTTCGCTTAAAATGAGATTACATATCACTCAAACATAATATTTTTTGAGCACTGGGTCTCTATCAAACGAGCACCCTCAAGAACTTCTTCAAAGTAGTGCTCAGTAGCCCTTCGACCTATGGCCGAATCCCGCGCTGCAACAGTGGTAGCATCCATCTCCGCCCAGTATGCTTTAACACGGGCAAAGGCCATCCGTGCGCCCTCTATGCACGCCGACCTCCTCATCGCATTAATGCGCGGCACCACGTCAAGGAACTGCTGCACCAAGCTGAAATAGTTGTTCGGTTTTGACCTTTCCGGCCATAGCTGATCCACAACAGACCTCATGGAAAGTCCGGACAACCTATTTAGTTTGGCCCATTCGGCTAATTGGTCAGTCAATGAAAGCGGACGCTTGGGAGAATGGAATTGTCTCCAAAACAGCTGGTCTACTTCACGGTCCGTCTGACCCTGGAAATACTTGGCCGCATCGGCAGCGCTCGCCGCCAAATCCATATATACATCCTCCGAACTCCACAGCCGATCCAGAGGGGCATACCGTAGATCTCCGAACTTCCTCCGCAACATAAAGGATTTCCCAGCTACAATATCCCCGGCTTCCCGCAGCTCCTCCTTCTTTGCCCTCATAGCAGAGCGGAGGTCCTTTTTCGTCGCAGCTGCCTTCTCAAGGTCTGATGCCTTCGCTTGGTTTTCCTTTTCAAGAACCCGGCAACGGTCGGCGGCGGCTTTTAATTCTATGGACATCTTGGCCATCTTGTCTCGGCTCTTGCCATGCGCGGCCTTCTCGGCTTGCAACTCTTCGGCCGCCTTTAAAGCAGCTGCATTACCCAACCTCGCTTGTTCCTTGGCTCGGGCAAGTTCTGCCCGCAAGGCTTCAACAGTGGCAGCTCCATCTGCAGTCACAACATATTAAAGATACTGGCATCATGCTGCTCTTCCTATGTGGCGTTTACCAGCTAATGACACTTACCCTGTGCCTCGTCAAGCCTTTTGTTAACAAGCTCGATGTCGGCGTCTGCCGCATCCAACTGCCGTTCTAAATGGGCAAACTCGCTAGTCCGGCTAGCCACCGGAGCTTCCATCACCTACACATAGAGGCAGTATGGTTATTACCTGGGAATATGATCCTCTGTTCGTCGTCATTTTCGACGACAACCAGAGTCTCAGGGGCTACTATCTACACAGGGCACACCTAGCATGTGGAGGACTATCATACATTCTTTTACGTACCTCAAAGCCTGTCAGTAGACTCATAAAAGCTTCATGCAATCCGCTTTCGGCGGACGATATTCTCTCCATCACCGTATTCATCAGCACACGGTGTTCATCTGAGATGGCCGCTCTCCCCACCAACTCCCTCAGAACATCTGATTGCACACTAGATGGTGTCGGACTCTTTTGTCTGCTCTCTTCGGGAGCTGGACACTGGGAACTTCGGGGGTCAATGGGATTATCTTCTGGCCTCACCGGACTCGGAGAGGCCCTCCGCGACGACACTTCAGGGTCGCCCGCTTCTGGAGCGGAGGAGTCCGGAGGAGGCATTTCTCTCTCCATCATCTCTGGAAGAAGATCCCTCGAAGACGAGCTCATTTGAGAGGGGCTAAGGCCCGAACTGCAAAGACATATGCGGTGGTTATTTTCTCAGAAGAAAAAGATGGCATATCTGTACTATTAAAGTATTTTGGGTCACTTACGACTTGCGGGAGAATTGATCCCCCCGCGCACTTTGTGCGGCAACAGCGTCCCCCAAGGTAGGACCCTCTGTGGGAGACTTCTTCTCCCGTTTGGAAGCTTCAGCTTCCGAATCCCCGGGCACAGTCCTTTTCCTCTTCTGGTCGTCTTCCTTCATGGAGACGCTCGCTCCCTCGATTAGAATGGGCAGCATTGGGGGCCAGCGTCCGCCCGCATTATCCTCCACAGTATCTTCCTTCAAGGGCTCCGGGCAAGGTGCGGTCTGGAGCATCTTTTCCAATACCGGATTTTCCAAACCCTCAGGGAGGGGGGCCGAACACCGAATCAACTTCGCCTTTGCTAGCCAGTCCTGGTCAAAAAGCGAACTCTCAGAAATAACTTCGTAACAAAGGAGAGATAGTATGTTCGGCCGGAAGATGCCTTACCTGTTCGGTGGCGCGGTTACTACTCAGGCCAACGTCCTCGATGATTTCTGGACACTCCACCTGAGGTCCGAACAATGACTTGTACATCTCCTCGTGCGTCAAGCGAAAATTTTGAATGACACACGGTCCCTTGGGATTGAACTCCCACAGGCGAAGAGGTCGGCGTTTGCAAGGCTGTACTTGACGAACCAGCATAACTTGTATTACCGCAACCAAACTGAAATCTCCATTGAAGAGATCTCGAATGCGGCTTTGCAGTACAGGCACGTCCTTGGCTGGACCCCAGCTCAGACCTCTGCTGATCCATGACATCAGTTGTGGTGGAGGGCCCGAGCGGAAAACAGGGGCGGCCGCCCACTTGGCACCTCTAGGAGCCGTGATGTAGAACCACTCCTGTTGCCACAATTCAGACACCTCTGGGATGGAACCTTTGGGGCACGGAGCTCCCGTCATCTTGCGTATTGAGGCACCTCCACACGCTGCATGTTGCCCCTCGATCATCTTCGGCTTTACTTCAAAGGTCTTGAGCCATAGGCCAATGTGAGGGGTAACCCGGAGGAAGGCCTCGCACACAACAATGAATGTCGTGATATGAAGAAAGGAGTCCGGAGCTAGATCATGGAAGTCTAGCCCATAATAAAACAGCAAACCCCTGACGAAAGGATCCAGAGCAAGGCCTAGACCTCGGAGGAAGTGGGAAACGAACACGACGTTTTCGTTGGGTTCGGGGGTGGGGACGGCCTGCCCTCGGGGAGGCAGCCGATGCAAGATCTCGGCGGTCAGATATCTGGCCTCCCTCAACATTTTGATGTCTTCCTCCGTGACGGAGGAAGGCACCCATTGGCCTTGAAGGCTAGATCCGGACATGATTGAAGGTTCGGAGCACCTGACCTGAACTTTGGGCGTTTGAGCTTGAGGTGGGGGAAGGATTCGATTGAGCACGGGAGGGAAAAATAAAAGCCTTGTCCCTTTATAAAGAGGGTGAATATCAAGCGTCCTCTCCGTGTCCGTTTGGAATTGCCTATGATCTAGGAGTCCTATAAGCGGTTGGGTTACCCACGCCCATATTGATGAGAATCCCGGAATAAGGGGACACGATCTCTGCTTTAACAAGACGTGCCAAGGAAACCGCCTCACATGACGCGCTGAGGTGGGATAATGAAACAACTCGGATAAAGGCCTGGCCGTGGTGTGTCACACTACGGAATAAGTCAGCATATTAGATTTGTGTAAATGTTATTCTCTCTATGGAAATATGTGGAAACTTATTTTGCAGAGCCGGACACTATCTTTGTGTTCAAAATCTTCTATGAAGTACTTGGAGGAGGAACCCGCCTTGCAATGCCGAAGATAATCTGCGCGCCGGACTCATCGTCATTGAAGCCTGGTTCAGGGGCTACTGAGGGAGTCCTGGATTAGGGGGTGTCCGGATGGCCGGACTATACCTTCAGCCGGACTCCTGGACTATGAAGATACAAGATTGAAGACTTCGTCCCGTGTCCGGAAGGGACTTTCCTTGGCGTGGAAGGCAAGCTTGGCGATACGGATATGTAGATCTCCTACCATTGTAACCGACTTTGTGTAACCCTAACCCTCTTCGGTGTCTATATAAACCGGAGGGTTTTAGTCCGTAGGACAACATACGTAACAACAATCATACCATAGGCTAGCTTCTAGGGTTTAGCCTCTCCGATCTCGTGGTAGATCTACTCTTGTACTACCCATATCATCAATATTAATCAAGCAGGACGTAGGGTTTTACCTCCATCGAGAGGGCCCGAACCTGGGTAAAACTTCATGTCCCTTGCCTCCTATTACCATCCGGCCTAGACGCACAATTCGGGACCCCCTACCCGAGATCCGCCGGTTTTGACACCGACACTATTGCTGCTATCACTACTATCAAAACTATCAAACTACTTTGCTACTGATCACTTTGCTGCAGATAATTAATCTCCAGGTGTGGTTGAATTGACAACTCAGCTGCTAATACCTTCAATTATTCTTTGGCTCCCCTTGTGTCGAATCTATAAATTTGGGTTGAATACTCTACCCTCGAAAACTGTTGCGATCCCCTATACTTGTGGGTTATCAAGACCTTTTTCTGGCACCATTGCCGGGGAGCATAGCTATATTTGTTGAGTCACTTGGGATTATTATCATATTATCACTATGAAGAATCTGAAGGATCCTAAACCGAAGATATTTCCCTCAAGTACGGGGGGAGGTAAGAAACTGCCATCCAGTTCTGCTTTAGATTCACCTTCTGTTATGAGTAAACTTGCAACACCACCACATGCCATGAATTCTGATATGTCGCAAGTTATTGATGATGCTACTTTTACTATGAATGATGCTTATAATGATGCTAGTACCTTGCTTGATAATGATGATGTGCCACTTGGTGATTTTCTTGATAAACAAATTGCTAGAGTTATACAACATGATGTTGTTGAATCTGATGATGAGGTTGAAACTGAATCTCCTGAAACACCTGCTAGAACTAGCCTTCCTAGATATGAATTGTCTAAGGTACTGGAAGGTTATGTTATGAGTGAAGAAGCAACTAGAGACATTCTTGCTTGCAATGATAGAGATGATCTAGAAAAATTATTATGCAAGTACAAAGAAAAATCTTTGAATGCTAGAACGAAACGTGATCCTAAGTTTGCTACTTCACCTATTTGTATTGCTGATAAGGATTATTAATTCTCTGTCGACCCTGAGTTAATTACTTTGGTTGAATCTGATCCTTTCCATCATTATGAAACTGAAACTGTTGTGGCACATCTTACTAAGTTGAATGATATAGCCACCCTTTTACTCATGATGAGAAAACTCGCTATTACTTTATTCTAAAATTAATTCATTTCTCATGATGCTAAAGCTTGGTACAATACTCTTGCTCCTGGTTGTGTGCGTAGTCCCCAGGATATGATTTATTACTTCTCTGAAAAATATTTTCCTCCTCATATGAAACAAGCTGCCTTATAGGAAATATTTAACTTTGTACAAACTAAAGAAGAGAGTCTCGCACAAGCTTGGGGGAGGCTTTGCCAATTACTTAATGCTTTGCCTGATCATCCTCTTAAGAAAAATGAAATACTTGATATCTTCTATAATGGACTAACCGATGCTTCTAGGGATTTCCTAGATAGTTGTGCTGGTTGTGTTTTCAGGGAACAGACTGTTGGACAAGCTGAAGAATTATTGAATAACATATTGAAAAATTGTGATGATTGGACTATTCCTGAACCACCGGCTAAACCCACTCCTAAGAAGAGGGGCATATTATATCTCAGCCCCGAAGATATGCAAGAGGTAAAGAAATCTATGAAGGAAAAAGGTATTAAAGCTGAGGATATTAAAAATTTACCTCCTATTGAAGAAATACATGGGCTTAATACACCACCATTGCCTAAGGTGGTAGAGGTAAATTCTCTTATGAAGTTCAATGATAATGATAATCCTCACAACATGCATCCTAGTCAATGCCATTATGAGTTTGAAAACTACATTAGAAAACAAGATCACTTCAATGCAAATGTTATGAAACAATTGAAATATAACTCTGATATGATTGCTCGCTTGAGTGACTTGTTATTTAGAATATCAAATGATGTTAGAGGTGTTGGAAAGCATGCTTCTATGGTTCAAACTTAGTTAGAACAAGTTGCTAAATCACAAAGAGAATTACTTGATGAAATGAATCATAATATGCATGACTTTGTTGTTAGAGTTGCAACTAGAGGAGGTAAAATGACTCAGGAACCACTTTATCCTGAGGGACACCCAAAAATAATATAACAAGATTCACAAAAAGCTAACACTAGTGCACCTAGTCCTTCTAAAAAGAAAAGGAAAAAGAAAAATGATAGGACTTTACATACTTCTAGTGAACCTGAAATAGAGAAACCTCCTGGTAATGATAATGAAACTTCTATCTCTGATGCTGAAAATCAATCTGGTAATGAACACTCTCCTAGTGATAATGAAAAATATAATGATGAGGTTCATGAAGACACTCAACCAAACAATGATAAAGAACCAAATAATGATGTTGAGATAGAACCACCTGTTGATCTTGATAACCCACAACCTAAGAATAAAAGATATGACAAAAGAGACTTTGTGGCTAGAAAACACGGTAAAGAAAGAGAACCGTGGGTTCAAAAACCTATGCCTTTTCCACCCAAGTCAACTAAAAATAATGATGATGAAGAATTTGAACGCTTTGCTGAAATGCTGAGGCCAGTCTTTTTGCGTACTCGCTTGACTGATATCTTGAAAATGCCTCCTTATGCAAAATACATGAAACACATCATCACAAATAAGAGAAAAATACCGGAAGCTGAAATCTCCACTATGCTTGCTAATTATACTTTCAAAGATGGAGTACCTAAAAAACTTGGAGATCCGGGAATACCAACTATACCTCGCTCTATCAAAATGAATTATGTGAAAACTGCTTTGTGTGATTTAGGAGCTGGTGTTGGTGTTATGCCTTTCTCTTTATATAAAAGACTCGACTTGAATAAACTCACACCTACTAAAATATCTTTGCAAATGGCTGATAAGTCAACTGCCATACCTATCCGTATCTGTGAGGATGTGCCCGTTGTTGTTGCTAATGTTACTGTTCTTACTGACTTTGTTATACTTGAGATGCCCGAGGACGACAACATGTCAATTATCCTTGGTAGGCCCTTCTTGAACACTGCATGGGCTGTTACCGATTGTAATAAAAACAAGGTCACTTTTCATAACAATGGTAATGCGCATACGGTGAACTTTCCGAAGAAACAATTCCAAGTGAATGGTATTAATGTTATTGAAAAATCTCTGACAATCACTACTGGAAGTTTTCAAATACCTCTATATGCTATCAAAAAGAAATATGAAATGCTTATTGTTGGGGAAATGCATATCCCCATTGAGGTAACTTAATGATTTATGAAAGTTCTTCGGTTTCATGCTAATCGAAAGTGGTTGTTAATAAGACCTGATCAACCTTATTAATGTATCATTTTTGAATGGTATGAAATTGATGAATTTAGTAAGCACTACCCTCTGTCCCTACCTTTTATTCTCTGTTCTTATTAGTTAAATAAAATAAAATGCCATGTTTTGTCTGTTTTCTGAATTTCTCGTGCAATAAAAAATGACCCAAAAATGGAAGTTCTCAGAATGCCCTGAAAATTTTATATGATTTTTTCCTTAATATTTAAGAATTTTTGGTGCAAAAATCACCAGAGGGAGGTGCACCAGGTGGGCACAACCCACCTGGCCACGCCAGGACCCCCAGGCATGCCCTGGTGGGTTGTGGTCCCCACGTGGGCCCCCTCACTTATCTCTTCATCCCACATTGTCACCTACCTCGAGAGAAAAAGTCACTCTTGCTCTCTCCCCCGTGTTCTTGAGCTCAAACCCGCGGATTTTGATCTCTTTGCTTGAAGCTCCGTTTCTGAAACTATTTCGGGGGATTGTTGCTTGGTATGTGACTCCATCATTTGTCCAATTAGTTTTGGTTTTAGTGGTTTATACTTTGAATAAATAGCTACTCTTGGTGCTGCTGTAGATGTGCTTGCATGTTCAATTCTTAGTGTTCTAAGTAGTTTGAATGCTTGCTATGGCCTCTATGTATCCCTATGAGTAGTTGCTATTAGTTTTGTGAAGTTTTGTTGGAAAAATTTTGTGAACTAAAAATTCAGATTTTTGTTCATAGGAAAAATTGTACGCGGACATGAATATCTTCAGGAAATTTGGCTCTAAGAAGAACTCCAAGGGTGTTATTGGGGAGTCTTCTGACAATGATCTCCACCATCGGAGGGTGGCGGAGGTACAGCCGTGCGAATGGCCGCACATCCCGTTCCTGCAAGAAGCTGGAATTCATGAGGAGTTCATGAAATTCATTGCCAATGCCGGTCTCACCAACTTCATCACAAATGAGTGTGACCAGCACCAAATCCTCACAAACGTCTTAGTTCAAAGCTTTACTTTCTTGCCTAGAAATAATCCTCCTGAAGTGAGCTTTGATTTACATGCTGAAAACCATCAGATACCACTTACTGAATTTTGTGACGTACGCATGATCCCGTCTGATGGGAGCTTGGCTGAGCCTAGGCTGGCTGAGTTTGAGGATTTCTGTCGCACTTTGACAATGGGTGATGAGAGGAGAGTGTCAGCCATCACTGCCGGTGGCTTGCATTTTCCTGATGTTCGCTACTTTGCACTTTTTATTACCAAATGCTTGCTTGCTAGGGAGAAGGTGGGTGCACTTAGTTCACCAGACCTTGCTGTTTTATGTCGTGCAATAGAGGGCGACAACACTTATTTCTTGGGAGCTTTTGTGGTTCGTTGCCTCCGTCTTAATAAATCTCAAGGGAAAAATACATGGTGGGATTTTTGCTACTCATTTGGCAGCTCACTTCGAGGTTGCAATACGCCCCCATGATGTCCCTCTTACCACAGTGTACCTAGACCATGCAGCTATGGATCACCATCACTTTCTTGCGCATGATAGTCCTAATATTGCCATTCCTTATAACTTGGTCTATAGCATTGACACTTGTGATGTTATCCTTGCCTGCACCTGCTCTATTTGATTCTGTTGCCAGGGGCAGATACCGGATTATGCATGGAGACATCCTCGCCTACTGGAACGCTCAGGCTGCTGCCGAAGCTGCACAGGCACCTCTGTAGTGGGATGAGTGGATGCACGCTCCTCAGGATCCATACTACCCTCTAGGCTACTGATCGATTACCAACTTAGGGAAAAAGCCTAAGCTTGGGGGAGTACATGTTTCTCACCAACATTATATTCATGATCACATACCATTCCATTTTTCGGTGCTGACACTTTTTCATTGTACCATCCATGCTTAAATTTATTTTCTTGCTTTCTTCTTGTGTGTTTGAAAAACTTTAGAAAAAAACCAAAAAATTAGTTGTAGTAATTTACTTTCTATGCATGCTTAGTACTAGTAGTATTAAAAAGAAAATCGAAAAGATTTCCTTGTTCTTCTTTTGCTTGTTGGGAGCTTTCCCATGTAAATAGTTTTTTCTTGTTTTTGCCTTTTATTTTGCTTGTTGAAGAAAACCAAAAACCCCAAAAATATTTCAGTGTGTTTCTCTGAATTTCTTTTTTTTATTTGAGTCTTACCGAGGAGAAGACCATGATGTAAATGTTGAGTGGCTCTCATATGAATAACTGTTGAACTAATAAAGAGTCCATTTTACCTTGTCTTCTCCTGTTGAATAAAATGTTGCAGATTCCAGCTTAGTCCACGGCACTCTTGTATTATTATTATTTTCATATCAGTCGGTTGTGCAAGTAAAAGGCAATAATGACGATATCCGATGAGTTGGTCGTGGCAGAGAGAAACTGGTATGAACTCGACTTGTTCTATTTGTGTAAATATGTTTAACCTAGTATCCAGGCTTCAACCCATTATGATTAAACATGTTTGCCATGACAATTAGAGATTATAGTTTCTCATGCCATGCATAAGTAGCTGGGAGTTGATAATGATTTATCTTGGATATCAACATAGCGTTAAAATGATTGTGATGTAGTATGATGATATGGTATCCTACTCTAAATGTTCGAGTGGCTTGACTTGGTACATCTTCATGCATGTAGTTGAATCAAAACCATCATAGCCTCTATAATGTTTCTGTTCATGGTGTTCATATACTACTCATGCTAGTGTCCAATGTTACTTATGCATAATGCCTGGTCATGATCGTTGTTGCTCTCTAGCTGGCCACTTCCCAATCTTAATTGCTAGCCTTCGCCTGTACCAAGTGGGAATTCTGCTTGTACATAAAAAACCTTGAACCCAAAGTTATTCTAGATGAGTCCACCATACCTACCTATATACGGTATTACCCTGACGTCCTAAGTAAATTTGCATGTGCCACCTCTAAAAACATCTAAAAATTATCCGTTTTGTGTGCCTGGATTGTTCATGGAACGACGGGAGGTGGTCGATATCTTCCATGCTAAGCGGGTTATCCTCAGGTCAAGTGTTTATTCACTCGCCATCGCATGAAGAAATGGGCGGTAATAGGGATGCCCAGTACCAAACTGCAAACATGAAAAAGAGTTCATCTCTTGAATAATCAAAACAAACTCCCAATGGAGTCAAAACCTTTACTTTCCGCTTGGGAGCCTCCACTAGCGTGCTTAGCATGGAAGATGTTGATAACTGATAGTCGTGAAGTGAATGAGAAGGGGGCCTGTCTCAAAATTATCATTTATCTATGTTTTAAAAATTGAGCTCTGGCACCTCTGCAAATCACTGCTTCCCTCTGAGAAGCGACTTCTATTTACTTTTATGTTGTGTCATCACCTTCTAAAAACAAGTTCTAGAAACTGAGTAGAGCACAGCTGTCATGATTTATGCATTATGTATAGCTAATGTTGTGTGCATCATGACTGGATCTTTTCTATCATGAATTACAATGTTTAGTCACTGCTTGAACTTTTGGAGGTGCTCTGCATTTATGTTTTGCGGTTTCAGAAAAGGCTAGTGAGATACCATTATTGTCATATTATATCATGGTTGTTTTGACAACATGTTGCTGTTTGAGATATCTTATCATTGCTCGTTAGCTGATTATGTCATTGATATGAGTCATTATAATCATTAAGAGTTATTGTCGACATGGTTAGTTATAATGTTGGCTGAAAACCTGGGTGCTGTTTAAGCTTATTTATGCGAACAAGAGCAAAAGAGTTCGTAAAAGTTTTTCTTTCTCGCTTTCAGTTTATCAACTGAATTGCTTAAGGACAAGCAAAGGTTTAAGCTTGGGGGAGTTGATACGTCTCCAACGTATCTACTTTTTCTCACGCTTTTCCTCTTGTTTTGGACTCTAATTTGCATGATTTGAATGAAACTAACCCCGGACTGATGATGTTTTCAGCAGAACTACCATGGTGTTGTTTTTGTGCAGAAATAAAAGTTCTCGAAATGGAATGAAACTTTGCGAGAATTTTTTATATCTATAGTAAGAATTTTTGGATCCAAGACCCACCAAAGAGGGGCTCCTGAATGGCACAATCCACCAGGGCTCGCCCTCCCTCCTGGCGCGCCCAGGAGGGTTGTACCCACCTGGTGGCCCCGCCGATGACCCCCCTGATACTATAAAATCACATTATTCCAGGAAAAATTAGGGAGAAAGAATTATCACGATCCACAAGACGGATCCGCTGTCAAGCCCTGTTCTTCCTTGGGAGGGCAGATCTGGAGTCCGTTTGGGGCTCCGGAGAGGGGGATCTTCGTTCTTCGTCATCACCAACCCTTCTCCATCACCAATTCCATGATGCTCCCCACCGAGAGTGAGTAATTCCTTCATAGGATCGCTGGTCGGTGAGGAGTTGGATGAGATTCATCATTTAATCGAGTTAGTTTTGTTAGGGCTTGATCCCTAGTATCCACTATGTTCCTACATTGATGTTGCTATGACTTTGCCATGCTTAATGCTTGTCACTTTGGGCCCGGGTGCCATGAACTCAGATCTGAACCGTTTATGAATTCATCATTATATCCATGTTTTAGATCCGATCTTGCAAGTTATAGTCACCTACTATGTGTTATGATCCGACAACCCCGGAGTGACAACAACCGGGCCCACTCTCGGTGATGACCGTAGTTTGAGGAGTTTTTGTATTCACTATGTGTTAATGCTTTGTTTCGGTTCTCTATTAAAGGGAGGCCTTAATATCCCTTAGTTTCCAATATGGTCCCCGCTGCCACAGGAGGGTAGGACAGAAGATGTCATGCAAGTTCTTTTAATAAAGCATGTATGACTATTTACGGAATACATGCCAACATTATATCGAAGAACTGGAGCTAGTGTCGTATCACCCTAGGTTATAACTTTCACATGGTGAATATCATCCAACAAGTCACCGATGCAATGCCTACGAATTTATCCTTATTGATCTTGCTGCATTACTATTGCTAACATCACTGTTACACTTGCTACCAAAATTACTACTATCACTGTTACTGTTACTATTGCTGTTGTTACTACTATCAAAACTATCAAACTACTTTGCTACTGATCACTTTGCTGCAGATAATTAATCTCCAGGTGTGGTTGAAATGACAACTCAGCTGCTAATGCCTTCAAATATTCTTTGGCACCCCTTGTGTCGAAGCTATAAATTTGGGTTGAATACTCTACCCTCGAAAATTGTTGCGATCCCCTATACTTGTGGGTTACTCTACCCTCGAAAAAGGTTGGTCTGAGCCACTTCATCAACAATACCGCCGAATCAAGATAAGACATTGGTGGTAAGTAGTATGATGATCACCGCCCACAACTCTTTGTGTTCTACTTGTGCATAGCATCTACGCATAGACCTGGCTCGGATGCCACTGTTGGGGAACGTAGCATGCAATTTCAAAAAAAAAATCCTACGCTCACGCAAGATATATCTAGGAGATGCATAGCAACGAGAGGGGGAGAGTGTGTCCACGTACCCTCGTAGACCAAAAGCGGAAGCGTTAGCTTAACGCGGTTGATGTAGTCGAACTTCTTATCGATTCAACCGATCAAGCACCAAACATACGGCACCTCCGAGTTCTGCACATGTTCGGCTCGATGACGTCCCTCGAACTCTTGATCCAGCAAAGTGTCGAGGGAGAATTTCATCAGCACGACGGCGTGGTGATGGTGATGGTGAAGTGATTCACGTAGGGCTTCACCTAAGAACTACGACAATATGAACGGAGGAGCAAACTGTGGAAGGGGGCGCCACACACGGCTTGGAACAATTGATGTTTGTTAGAGGCACCCCCACTGAGGCACCCCGGCTCAGGGCGACCAGTTTACCTTGCATTGCCAACCCAGAGATCATGTCTTCTGGCAACACACAACATCTTGGTACAGAAACCACTCCTTTACTGAAACTAGCGGAAGCATAGTGCGACATTACATCAAGTTGCAAGGCCAAGCGGCACACTCGATGCGGCCAAACAATATGTACATTATTTAGTGAACATAAAAGGGGCCTCGAGCACGACATCTACACGGCAGCAGAACAACGACATAGTGGGACTCCATAGCACAGGGACACCGATGTGGACATGGTCTAGACATGGCAGCACTCCGATCCAGTTAGACTTTCCTGAAATCTGGCTTAACATGCCAGGTTAGTACATTGAATGTACTTGCAAGCTCACAGCAAATAGAATCATAATGACAAACAATATCATGAAAATTAATCAAGTTAAATGCAAACAACAACATGCTACTCATGCAGTGAAACCAAACTTGTGCATCGAGTCACTCGGACTCTCTTACCAACAGGTTGCCTCGAAACCGAACAGTGCTCATGACGAATCACGAATGGAACCATACTTGGTTCAACTGGTTACCTCGTAACCAAACAGTGATCACTCCCGGATCACAAGTGATACCACAACAGTCTGTCTCACTGACATCATCATGATCCAACCAGTGCAATGCAAATAACTTAGGGTGCAAGATTTATTTAGGGAAGTTGATCCATGGTGGGACTTACTTACGGACTGGGCCCTTATCCGTGGGCGCGGCTATCGATAGATTATTACACTTTGTAGAGGTAGCGCACTTTACCCACAACACGGAACCCATGGCCTCGCATTCCAATTCGGGTGGACCAATGGCATTCCGACAGAACTCTCACATTGCCATGACACTCTTACAGCCACTCCGACGAACTCCCCACTGAGATTAGTCATGGGTGACCGAGCCTACCAAAGGCTAAACTGTTGGAGATATGCCCTAGAGGCAATCATGTATGATGATATTTCCTATGTGTTTATGAATAAAGATAGTCCTTGGACATTATCAATGATGTGTATCGGCAAGTACGTGACTTGTTTGTGGGACTATGCATTGTATGATGACTGTCCTAAAAGGTCCCTAGTCGAAAGGGTTGTGTGGACGCGCAGCCAACTAGATTAGCATATGACACGATAGATGGCTTGGTCTCACTAGCCATGGAGCATTGGATGCTATCCGGATAATATGGACTTGGAAGGATCTGTTCAAATTCGACGTAGTCGGATCCGAGTCGGGATAACGTCCGAGTCGGAAAGACCCAACCATGAGACACAGCGATATGTCATCTTGAGTCTCTAGTACAACATATGTTCTATGTCCTAAGACCTGAGCTGACGCATGTACTCGGGATGGTGGCAGACTTGCTTTGGGCCGACCAAATGCTACTCTGTAACTGGGTAGTTATAAAGGTAGGTTTTGGGTTTGTCCAGAACCATGCTTCGAGATGTGGTCGAGCAAAATGGATTTGCCCCTCCGATCAGGAGAGATATACTCTGGGCCCCTCGTGTGATCCGACCAGGATAATCATGGCCATGCGACAAGGATTATGAGATAATCCGATTTGTGGTCGGCCACTGGAACGAGAAAGAGGTCGGGCTAGCACAAGGATGACAGACTCGCCTTGAGCCCGACAACATATATCGTGTGGCAAAAGAAATGGAAGTATGATGCACAGGTTCGCCTAACCAGCTTCATAGTCTGTTGGGTGTTCGACATGCCTTGCTAGAGGCCGCTACCAACTGTGCAGTACGGAGGTGATCCGAACTGCGACCAAGCCGGCTTGAACCTAAGGGGTCACGCGCTTAAGGGAAGGAACCTACGAGGTCGGATCCGAGGACACTGGTCGGATGTGATCCGAGTTGTATTCGGATTGTGGCCGAGTAGACTTATGGGCTTTAGGGTCCGTGCGAGGCCCAAGTGTTGAGCCTGCGACGGGTGCCTATATAAAGTGGAGGTGTCGCACACTCACGCGGTTGATCGCTTCGGTGTTTTCACTAGGGTTTGCATGTGTTGCGAATAGACACCTCCACTCACTGCCGGTTGTGTGATCGGACCTAGCAGTCCTCCGCACGACGTTCCTCCTGCACACGCGGATACCGTTAGAGGCGGTGCACTTGCGCCGCCCCGGCGAACTTGTACGTGGGAATCGACGACCGGCTGTACGAGGGAGATCGTACGAGGAGGAGACGATTCACGCGGATGCGCTGCCCCAACTCTTCTTCCGCTGCACGACACTCCGCGTCTAGTGGTAACGAACTGTGATCCATCTCCCGTAGCATGTTCTTGGTTGTTCTGCGCGTAGGAAATTTTTAATTTGCACGACGCACCCTACCATAGAACCCAACAAAAACAACGACCGTCGTGGCAAATAGATAGTCCCAAACGGGGACAAGGTACAATAACAACAACATGTCCACAAGGTTATGTCTACTTACCGGGCCAGGGTAACGCACGCCCATAACCTTCCCTCGTTGGAGGCACCGACAAAAGGCATGACAACAGGACGACTAACGACCTTCCCATACGAAGGCAAATGTGGTTGCACTTGTCAGCCTGATTCAGTGGCACCATGACCCGACAAACTTTATGTTCAAGTTCAATTATCATCATGTTTAACTTGAAATAAAATGCTCGAGCCACTATATGCCATGCTTATGCAACCATATATCATGCATCACATATCACTTAGGAACAACAGATCAACCTCATTCAAAGTTCTACTTGCACAAACTCATCTTTCAACATTTCTGGTCCTTACTTACTGGTCATCTAGATTAATCACTTTTTAGTTGGCATTTATCATACGAAACTCATCATGCATATAAGGAAAATAATATCGGTGCTCATATTACCATAGTCATGACAAATTTACTTAGATCAACTACTCAAGCTATATCTCACTAGTTCAAGCATTCATTTCTGTTAACTAAGCATCTTGATCATGACAAACTAAATAACACAAGCATTATTTATTTTTAATACTATATGCAATGAATATCATATATTCAAGTGGAAAATCATGGATATTGCAAAGACACCATGAAAATGTTGTTGTGGCTTGCCTTAGTGCAGAGGAGCTTCACACTCCTCCTGGATGCCTTCAAGACAAGCTTCACCTTTTGAAAATAAATCAAATGACAAAAAGAAAATATCAAGAACACTTCTGAAAATTACCAGAAATTCTAGGCAGAAAAGAAAAAATCCCATCTTGGGTTTGCTGCTAGGATTTTGCAGTAAGAACAGAATGCAAAAAGAATCAACTCATTTGGACTTGTAGAATAAAAGTTATAGCTAGTCAAAGTTCTGGTCAAATTTGAACTAAATTTGAGTTAAAAGAAAAACCAGAGGGGGGTAACGTCGAAGGCATAAACCGCCTGGGCGCCACCACTCATACCTCTTCGGCCGCGGCCTGAGTGGCTGACAGCGGGCCCCAGTAGTCAGGTCGGAGGGGGAGGGGAAGAGAACCAGAGGTGGGCAGCACGACAACGACGCTTTCTCCGGCGAGGAGTGCCCGGTGAGGAGATCTAAGAGGATAGGATTGTAGAGGAGATCGAGGCGCACCTTCCCATACCCATAGCGTGGCTAGGGGTGGCCAGACGGGGTCAGAACGAAGCTCTCCAGCGGCGGCAACGGGCAGAGCTCGTCGGAGATGGTGGTTCCGGCGAAGCAGGGCCAGTCCAGCAGCTCCAAAGGCACTAGCACGCACCAGTGGACCACCATGAACACGCCGGAGTGGTTAGTGGAGCTCGAGCGGCTCTGGAGAGGGAGGGGGCAGAGGACGGGGATCGTCGGCGAGCTCGGGATGGGGACGACGGCTAGAGTCCTACCCGGCCGGGCTGCGGCTTCCTATGGTGTTGTGGAGGTGTGTTGAGTGTGTGTGTGTGTGTGCGGAGAGAAACGAGCTTGGGGAGCGCTATTTATAGGCGAGGCTGAGGAGGGGATCAAGAGCTCGTCGGAGCTCTCTGGAGTGTCGCCCGACGACGAATGGCATCAGTGAGAGGGAGACAAGACGCCAGAGATCATGCAGGGGCTGTAGACGAGCTGCGATGAGCACAAGAGCGCGGTACGCGACGAGCACAAGGGCACGGGCGCACTGTTGCCTTCGCCGCGCCATGCTCGTGCTCGCTGCGGCGAGCTCCGGCGTCAGGGAGCGCCAGGGTGGATTTATGGAGGTGCAAACAAGGATGGGAGGATGTTTGGCAAGGTGCGGCGGCCGGGGCAGCGAGGACGCGCAAAACAGAGACGCTGGTGCACCGCAGAGCGCGTTAGCCGCATGGCAACTCCCTTGGACGCTCGTGGTCACCGCATGAACTTTGGCATCAGGCTGAGCTAAGTGCAAACATCATGTCCGGCAGTTAGTCCTTAGTGATGTTGGTTGTTTTGCACGGTTGGCTGGGTCACATGTGAACTGTGGGAGTGGCTTTCTTCCTGGCAAGTTTCTGGATAGAAACTTGTGAGCTTCACTGAGAAAAATTTAGTGAGAACTAAAGGCTGTCATTTGGGGTTTAGCAATCTCTTAGGAGGTAATCAAGCTCAGAAAAGATCAGCCCCAATAGATCAAGCAAAAATATACTTGCTATGCAAAGTGATCATTCTGTCCAGAACAGAAATGATTTTCTATAGAAAAAATATTACAAAAAGTTATGCAATATTTTTGATCAGGAAGGTGCCCTAGGGTTCAAAGAATATTTTTTAATTTATTCAGGATTTTTGGAGCAAGAAATCTGGGGGTTGCTTTGGAGCATACTTCTCTGAAGTGATTTTCAGGGAAGAAAATGAATATTTTTCTTTTGTGAAAAATATTCCTTGGGATTTTGTTGGAGTTTTTCAGAGAAGGAAAGGTGAGTTAGAAGTGGACGGGTCACTTGGGTGAAAATCAAGGGTAGGCCCAAGTGTCAAGTCCATTTGAATTGATTCAAAACTCCAAATCCAAAGCAAATGCAAATGAAAGTCTAGAGAAAGAGAGAAGGCAAGTCAAGGCTGTCACAAACCTCCCCCACTTAAGATGAATCTCGTCCTCGAGATTCGATTGCTTGGCAAAACAATTTTGGGTAGGTTGTCTTTAAAATTCCTCTCTTTCCCAGGTTGCGTCTTCTTCGGTGTGATGCTCCCACTGGACCCTGTCAAATTTGATCATTTTGCTGCGTGTGACCCTTTCTGCGTCATCCAAGATTCTGAATGGTCTCTCCTCATAAGTTAAATCTTTGGCAAGCTCAATTTCTGACATATCAGTCCTCTTCTCGGGTGGTGAAATACACCTTCTCAGCTGTGATACGTGGAACTCCGACAATTCTGGTGGCAATTCCAACTGATAGGCAACTATGCCAACTCGTGTCATGATCGGGAACAGACCAATATATTTTGGTGCCAATTTGCCTCGGGTCTGAAATCTCTTGACTCCCTTCATGGGTGTGACTCAGAGATACATGTGTTCACCAGGTTCAAAACTGACTTGCCGATGTTTCTATCGTGACTTAGCCAGTTGTAGTCTATCTCGATTTTCCTTGACTTGTTTCTCTACCTCTAATATTAGATCAGTACCGAAGATACGACTGTCTCCGGTTTGGGACCAATTTAATGGAGTGCGGCACTTACGGCCATATAAAGCTTCAAAAGGTGACATTTTCAGACTGGTTTGAAAACTGTTATTGTATGAGAATTCTGCATATGGCAGACAATCTACCCATTTGGGTCCGTGGGCTAAGGAACATGCTCGAAGCATATCTTCAAGGATTTGATTTACCCGCTCAGTCTGACCGTCTGTCTGTGGATGATAGGTGGTGCTATATTTGAGAGCAATCCCCAAAGCTTGATGGAGTCGGGACCAGAATGCGGATGTAAACAATGAACCTCGGTCCGAAGTGATTATTTTTGGCACTCCATGCAAACTGACAATCCGGGATACATATAATTGTGCAAGTTGATCAGCGCGAAAGGTGGTGCGGATGGGAATAAAGTGAGCCACTTTAGTCAGCGTGTCCACTATGACCCATATAGCATCATTGCCTCGGTGAGTCCTGGGTAGACCGGTGATAAAGTCCATGCAGACATCGTCCCATTTCCATTGCGAGACGGGTAGAGGTTGGAGAAGTTTGGTGGGTTTTTTGTGTTCCGCCTTTACTTTATTGCAGATGTCACAACAAGCGGCAAAATATGCGATGTCCCTTTTCATTCTATCCCACCAAAATATCTGTCAAAGGTCTTCATACATTTTAGTGCCGCCTAGGTGTATTGAATATGAGGATTCGTGTGCTTCTGCCAAAATTTTCTTCCTTAAATCTGCTTGCTCAGGTACGCATATCCTTCCTTGGAACCTGAGTGTACCCAGGGCGTCCCTTGAGAAATCCTGAGTCTTGCCTTCGTGCAGACATTTGAGATATACTTACAGAATCTTGTTGTCAGCATGTGCTATGCGAATCTCCTCTTCTATAGTAGGAGTTACCTCCAATGTATTCGCAAGACCGGCATTTATAATTACCAAGTTGAGTTGAGCGATCTCTTGCTGGAGTTCTGGAGGCAAAGACTCCATCATGGCATTTAAGTTGGCAGGCTTGCGACTGAGGGCATCAGCAACCACGTTGGCTTTTCCTGGATGGTAATTTATTTACAGATCATAGTCTTTGACCAACTTGATCCACCTTCGCTATTGAAGCTTTAAGTCTGGATGGGTGAATATATATTTGAGACTCTTGTGGTCGGTAAATATTTGACATCTCTTTCCAATGAGGTAATGTCTCCAAATCTTTAGAGAGTGCACAATAGTGGCCAGTTCGAAATCATATGTAGCATAGTTTCCTTCATGAGGTCGTAGTTGCCGCGATGCGTAAGCTACCACCTTGCCGTCTGGCATAAGTATGCACCCAATGCCCTTTCTGGATGCGCCGCAATACACATCAAAAGCTGTGGTAAATGTTTGGGAGAGTCAGTATTGGTGCTGATGTCAATCTGGTTTTTAGCTCGTTAAAGCTTTGCTCGCAATCCTCAGTCCATTCAAACTTATTGTCTTTCTTGAGGAGTTCTGTCATTAGCTTGGCAATTTTGGAGAATCCTTCAATGAACCGACGGTAATACCCGACTAATCCAAGAAAACTCCGGACTTCGGATACCGTCGTGGGTGCTGCCCAATCAAGCACATCTTTCACTTTGCTGGGATCCACTGCGATACCTTCTACTGAAAGAACATGCCCCAGAAATCTGACTTGTTTGAGCTAAAACTCACACTTGCTAAATTTTGCATACAACTGATGGTCACGGAGTCTCTGTAAGACTACTCGGAGGTGTTCCATGTGTTCTTTGTCACTTTTAGAGTATATGAGAATATCATCGATGAAAACCACCACAAACTTATCCAAGAATTCCATGAACGCCTTATTCATCATATGCATGAAAAAGGCGGGGGCATTTGTGAGCCCGAAGGACATTAATAACCCACAAGTATAGGGGATCAATTGTAGCCTCTTTCAATAAGTAAGAGTGTCGAACCCAACAAGGAGCTAAAGGTAGAACAAATATTCCCTCAAGTTCTATCGACCACTGATACAACTCTACGCATGCTTAACGTTCGCTTTACCTAGAACAAGTATGAAACTAGAAGTACTTTGTAGGTGTTTTTGGATAGGTTTGCAAGATAACAAAGAGCGTGTAAATAAAAAGTAGGGGATGTTTTAGGTAAAGAAGCAATAAAGTTAGTATAGCGAGTGTGGAAAAGTGGTGGTAGGAGTTGTGAAATTGTCCCTAAGCAATTGACTATGTTACTAGACCGATAGCAAGTTTTATGAGGGAGAGGCCACTGCTAGCATGTCATCCCTGACTTGGAATTCTATGCACTTATGATTGGAACTATTAGCAAGCGTCCGCAACTACTAACGTTCATTAAGGTAAAACCCAACCATAGCATTAAGATATATTGGTCCCCCTTCAATCCCGTATGCATCAATTTCTATGCTAGGCTGAAGTTTCTGTCACTCTTGCCCTCCAATACATAGTCCTATCAACATACAACTAACCCTATGGTGTGATCCACGTGCGTGCTCATATGATGGGCACCAAAGGACAGCAACATAACCACAAGAAAATTAAATCAATCATAGCAATTCATCAACCACCGATAGGACAATGAAAATCTACTCAAACATCATTGGATAATAATATGAACCATAAAGCACCATGTTCAAGTAGAGGGTACAGTGGGTTGCGGGAGAGTGGACCGTTGTAGATAGAGGGGGAAGGTGATGGAGATGTTGGTGAAGATGGCAGAGGTGTTGGTGTAGATTGCGGTGATGATGATGGCCCCCGACGGCGTTCCGGCGCCACAGGAAGCGAGGGGGAGAGAGCCCCCCTTCTTATTCTTCTTCTTATTCCTTGACCTTCTCCCTAGGTGGGAGAAGGGTTTCCCCTCTGGTCCATGGTCTCCATGGCATGGGAGGGGCGAGAGCCCCTCCGAGATTGGATCTGTCTCTCTGTCCCTCTCTGTTTCTACGTTCTCAGATTCTGCCCTTTCACCATTTCTTATATTTCCGGAGATCCGTAACTCCGATTAGGCTGAAATTCTAACACGATCTCTATCCAGATATTAGCTTTCTTGCAGCGAAAGAAGGACATCAACCGCCTTATGGGGTGGCCACGAGGGCCCAGGGCGCGCCTGACCCCATGGGGTGCCCCCTGCCTCATGGCCCCCTCGAGCATCGTCTCGCATTGATTTCTCTTCCCAAAAATCACATATATTCCAAAAAAATATCTGTCAGTTTTTATCCCGTTTGGACTCCGTTTGATATGGATATTATGCGAAACAAAAAACATGCAACAAAGGGAACTGGCACTGGGCACTGGATCAATATGTTAGTCCCAAAAATAGTATAAAAAGTTGCCAAAAGTATATGAAAGTTGTAGAATATTGGCATGGAACAATCAAAAATTATAGATACGACGGAGACGTATTAGCATCCCCAAGCTTAAATATTTATCGTCCTTGAGTAGGTAAATGATAAAAAAAGATAATTTTTGATGTGGAATGCTACCTGGCATAATCTTAATCATGTAATCTAATCATGGCATGAATATTAAGACACGAGTGATTCAATGCAATAGTCTATCATTTGACGTTAAGATAATAATACTTCAAGCATACTAATAAAGCAATCATGTCTTTTCAAAATAACAAGGCCAAAGAAAGTTATCCCTACAAAATCATATGGTTTGGCTATGCTCCATCTTCACCACATGAAATATTCAAATCATGCACAACCCCGATGAGAAGCCAAGCAATTGTTTCATACTTTTGATGTTCTCAAACATTTTCAACTTTCACGCAATACATGAGCGTGAGCCATGGACATAGCACTATAGGTGGAATAGAATATGATGGTGGAGGTTGTGTGGAGAAGACAAAAAGGAAGAAAGTCTCACATCGATGCGGCTAATCAATGGGATATGGAGATGCCCATCAATCGATGTCAATGCGAGGAGTAGGGATTGCCATGCAATGGATGCACTAGAGCTATAAGTATATGAAAGCTCGGACTGAAACTAAGTGGGTGTGCATCCAACTTGCTTGCTCATGAAGACCTTTTGAGGAACCCATCATCGGACCCATCATCGGAATATACAAGCCAAGTTCTATAATGAAAATTCCCACTAGTATATGAAAGTGATAACTCAAGAGACTCTCTATATGAATAACATGGTGCTATTCTGAAGCACGAGTGTGGTAAAAGGATAGTAACATTTTCCCATCTCTCTTTTCTCTCATTTTTTATTTTTTTTCTCCTTTTTTGGCGGGCTTCTTTGGCCTCATTTTTTTGTGGGCTTCTTTGGCCTCTTTTATTTTTTTTGTAAAGTCCGGAGACTCATCCCAACTTGTGAGGGAATCATAGCTTCCATAATCCTTTCCTCACATGGGACAATGCTCTAATAATGATGACCATCACACTTTTATTTACTTACAACTCAATATTACAACTCGATACTAGAACAAAATATGACTCTATATGAATGGCTCCGGCGGTGTACCGAGATGTGCAATGATCTAGCATAGGAATGACATCAAAAAACGGACAAGCCATGAAAACATCATGCTAGCTATCTTACGATGATGCAAAGCAATATGACAATGAATTCTCAAGTCATGTATATGATGATGATGGAAGTTGCATGGCAATATATCTCGGAATGGCTATGGAAATGCCATGATAGGTAGGTATGGTGGCTGTTTGGAGGAAGATATAAGGAGGCTTATGTGTGATAGAGCTATAGTATCACGGGGTTTGGATGCACCGGTTAAGTTAGCACCAACTCTCGAGGTGAGAAAGGGCAATGCACGGTACCGAAGAGGTTAGCAATGATGGAAGGGTGAGAGTGCATATAATCCATGGACTCAACATTAGTCATAAAGAACTCACATACTTATTGCAAAAATCTATTAGTCAACGAAACAAAGTACTATGCTCATGCTCCTAGGGGGATAGATGGGTAGGAAAAGACCATCCTCGTCTCCGACCGCCACTCATAAGGAAGACAATCAATAAATAAATCATCCTCCTACTTCATCACATAACGGTTCACCATACGTGCATGCTACGGGAATCACAAACTTCAACACAAGTATTTCTACAATCCACTACTACCCACTAGCATGACTCTAATATCACCATCTTTATATCGCAAAACTATTGCAAAGAATCAAACATATCATATTCAGTGATCTACAAGTTTTATGTAGGATTTTATGACTAACCATGTGAATGACCAATTCCTGTCATCTCTCTAAATAGATATAAATGAAGCAAGAGAGTTTAATTCTTTCTATAAAAGATATGCCCACTCTCTAACAAATATAAGTGAAGCAAAATAGCATTCTACAAATGGCGGTTTTTTATGTGAAGAGAAACAGACAATCCAAACTTCAAATGATATAAGCGAAGCACATGAAGCATTCTATAAAGCCATACTCAAAAGATATAAGTGAAGTGCAAAGAGCATTCTATAAATCAACCAAGGACTATCTCATACCAGCATGGTGCATAAAAGAAAAAATTAAAATTAAATGCAAAAGACGCACCAAGATTGCACATGTCGCATGAACGAAATGAATCCGAAAACATACCGATACTTGTTGAAGAAAGATGGGATGCCTTCCGGGGCATCCCCAAGCTTAGACGATTGAGTCTCCTTGAATATTTACTTGGGGTGCCTAGGGCATCCCCAATATTGAGCTCTTGCCTCTCTTCCTTCTTCTCACATCAAGACCTCCTTGATCTTCGAACACTTCATCCACACAAAACTCAACAAAAAGCTCGGTAAGATCCGTTAGTATAATAAAGCAAATCAATACTCTAAGTACTGTTGCAAACCAATTCATATTTTGTTTTTGCATTATAGCTACTGTAATATAACTTTTCCATGGCTTAATACACAGATAGAAATCGATAGTTTCATCAAAACAAGCAAACTATGCATCAAAAACAGAATCTGTCTAAAACAGAACAGTCTGTAATAATATGAACATTAACGATACCTCTGGTACTCCAAAAATTCTACAAAAATTAGGAAAAATAAACAATTTGTATATAAAGACAGTGCAAAAAGTTTCAGAACTGTTTGACGTTCCAGTAAAAAATGTAAAATCTCGCACTACAGCCAAAGTTTCTGTCCTGCACCGTACAAACCAACAAGTAATCTAAAACATCCTAAAGGCAAACCTTGGCACATTATTTTTATTTTAAAACTTTATAAAAGAACACAACATAAATAAATGACTCTCTAAAACTTCCGGGTTGTCTCCCTGGCAGCGCTTTCTTTAAAGCCATTAAGCTAGGCATATAGTGCTCAAGTAATGGATCCACCCGGATCCCAAGGTATATCAAAACCAATTTTAATTAACCATGATTTGTGATTTAGTAGTGAGCACAAAGTAACATATATCATATAATGATGAAGTCTAACTCTCTTCCTATGCATCGGCATGTCATAGAAGAACAATTCATGCACATCAAGTAAAGGCCAATACATAGCATAAGCAGTTTCTTGCAATTTTATCGTGTGGGAAACATAGAGAGGGGGAGATATAGTTCTTCTCTCATAATAATTTCAAGTAGGAGCAGCAAGCACATGCATATTATATCTATCAAAATCATCATGTGTAGTAATAAACGCAACCCATCAATATAATCCTTAACAAGAGTAAACTTCTCCAATATAGTGTAGTTGGGAGAATTCAAAAAGATAATAGGACTATCATGTGTGGGTGCAATAGAAACAATTTCATGTTTAACATAAGGAACTATAGCAAATTCATCTCCATAAGCATAATTCATATTGGCATCTTGTCCACAAGCATAACAAGCATCAAGTTCATCAAAAAGGTATATTTCAAACGAATTAAAGGGATCATAACAATTATCATAGCAATCATCCTTCGGTAAGCATGAAGGGAAATTAAACAATGTATGAGTTGAAGAGTTACTCCCATTAGAAGGTGGGCACGGGTGATCAATCCGCTCTTCCTCCTTTTGTTCTTCGCTCCCCTCCTCATCTTTTTCATCCAATGAGCTCACAATGTCATTAATTTCTTCTCCCATAGACTCCTGCAAAATATTAGTCTCTTGTTGGACAGCGGAGACTCTCTCAATAAAATCATCAATATCGGAATTGAATTCATAATTCTCATAGCAATATTTAAGGATGGCTAAATTTTCAGGTCTATAAACTGAATCATCAAAATTTTCACACTCTTTAAACAAAGATTCAATTTCATAAGCACCCATAAAAGCAACAAATTCTTCTATTTGTTCCACATCATAGTAATCATATATACCATTAGCATAAGAAGCCAAGGTTTTATTATCATTAAATTTGCATGAAAAGGGAAGGTGTGGAGCCTTCATCCTAGAGCAACAAGTATAATCATATCTCAGGCATACTTGCCTAGCATTCCAATACAACATATAAATTTGAGCCCATAATAGTTTCCATTTTTGAGTCAAGCGATAATCCCTAAAGTATTCTTGTTGATCCAACGTGTCTCCCATTATATAATTGAATGGGGTTTTCTTGGGATTATCAAAGTAGTACATAATATCTTTCACATAATGAGCATCGAGGGTTTTAGGAGGTTCCCCATCTCCATGAGTAGTAGGTACACCTAATTTTTTTTGGTATTTCATGTTCCACATCCATAACTAAAGATAAAGAACAACTTAGAATAGCAAATAAAAATTACTTAGTGATAAAGCAAACAAGCACACACAAGAATATTCACCCCACGCTATGGCTCCCCGGCAACGGCACCAGAAAAAGGTCTTGATAACCCACAAGTATAGGGGATCAATTGTAGCCTCTTTCGATAAGTAAGAGTGTCGAACCCAATGAGGAGCTAAAGGTAGAACAAATATTCCCTCAAGTTCTATCGATCACCGATACAACTCTACGCACGCTTAACGTTCGCTTTACCTAGAACAAGTATGAAACTAGAAGTACTTTGTAGGTGTTTTTGGATAGGTTTGCAAGATAACAAAGAGCGCGTAAATAAAATGTAGGGGCTGTTTTAGGTAAAGAATCAATAAAGTTAGTATAGCGAGTGTGGAAAAGTGGTGGTAGGAGTTGCGAAATTGTCCCTAAGCAACTGACTACGTTACTAAACCGATAGTAAGTTTTATGTGGGAGAGGCCACTGCTAGCATGTCATCCCTGACTTGGAATTCTATGCACTTATGATTGGAACTATTAGCAAGTGTCCGCAACTACTAACGTTCATTAAGGTAAAACCCAACCATAGCATTAAGATATATTGGTCCCCCTTCAATCCCGTATGCATCAATTTCTATGCTAGGCTGAAGTTTCTGTCACTCTTGCCCTCCAATACATAGTCCTATCAACATACAACTAACCCTATGGTGTGATCCACGTGCGTGCTCATATGATGGGCACCAAAGGACAGCAACATAACCTCAAGCAAATTAAATCAATCATAGCAATTCATCAACCATCGATAGGACAACGAAAATCTACTCAGACATCATAGGATGGCAACACATCATTGGATAATAATATGAAGCATAAAGCACCATGTTCAAGTAGAGGGTACAGTGGGCTGCGGGAGAGTGGACCGTTGTAGATAGAGGGGGGAAGGTGATGGATATGTTGGTGGAGATGGCGGAGGTGTTGGTGTAGATTGTGGTGATGATGATGGCCCCCGACGGCATTCCGGCGCCACCGGAAGTGAGGGCGAGAGAGCCCCCTTCTTCTTATTCTTCATTGACCTTCTCCCTAGGTGGGAGATGGGTTTCCCCTCTAGTCCATGGCGTGGGAGGGGCGAGAGCCCCTCCAAGATTGGATCTGTCTCTCTCTGTTTCCGCGTTCTCAGATTCTGCCCTTTCACCGGTTCTTATATTCTCGTAGATCCGTAACTCCGATTGGGCTGAAATTTTAACACGACCTCTATCTGGATATTAGCCTTCTTGCAGCGAAATAAGGGCATCAACCTCCTTACGAGGTGGCCACGAGGGCCCAGTGCGCGCCTGACCCCCTGGGGCGCGCCCCCCTGCCTCGTGGCCCGCTCGGGCATCGTCTCGTGTTGATTTTTCTTCCCAAAAATCACGTATATTCCAAAAAAAATCTTCATCAGTTTTTATCCCGTTTGGCTCTGTTTGATATGGATATTCTGCGAAACAAAAAACATGCAACAAACAAGAACTGGCACTAGGCACTGGATCAATATGTTAGTCCCAAAAATAGTATAAAAAGTTGCCAAAAGTATATGAAAGTTGTAGAATATTGGCATGGAACAATCAGAAATTATAGATACGACGGAGACGTATCAGACATCACCGTATATTCATAGAGACCATAACGGGAAGTCAATGTCATCTTAGGAATATCTTCCTTCTTGATCTTCAGTTGATGATATCCGGTCCTTAGATCAATCTTGGAAAATACTTTTGCACCACTCAGCTGATCGAACAAGTTATCAATCCTTGGTAGCGGGAATTTGTTCTTGATTGTGACATCGTTCAACTGACGGTAGTCAACGCACATTCTGAGAGCACCGTCTTTCTTGTCTACAAATATTGCAGGTGATCCCCATGGTGACGAGCTTGGGCGGATATATCCTTTCTGCAGCATCTCATCCAACTGCTTCTTTAATTCCACGAGTTCGGAGGAAGGCATCCGATAATATTTTTTGTACAATGGTGCAAACTCAAGCTCTCTGTCTGGGGGCATTCTAGGTGATTCCTCAGGGAATACATCGGGAAATTCACTAACCACATGAATCAGATCCAATTCTTCGGCTACTGCAGTGAAGACCATCTCCCTTTTGGGTATACCTTTGCGGGCATAAAATTTTATGGCTGGACCTTCCTGATTTGTCAAGGTGACTTCTCGGGTCCACCTTAATATCCAACTTGGCAGACTCGATGACTATTGAGTCAACCAGTTCATTCCCAAAATAACATCCAACTTGGCACACTCGATGACTATCAAAGCAGTTGGAAAGCAGACCCCCTTAATATCAATTTCCAAATTCCAGCAGACCAAATTGCTTTTGAGCACAGATCCCGGGGACTGAACCATCATACTTTTTCATGCAACGAAACTTTGAGAAACAAAAGAGTGGGAAGCCCCAGAGTCGAATAAAATTATTGCGGGTATGCTATTAACAGAAAACATACCAATGGCGACTTTGGGGTTTTCCCGAGCCTCGTCTGTGGAGAGGTGATGAACTTGCCCTTGGACGATCTTCTGGGTATGATATGGCCCCATGTGATTAAGTTGCGGCCGGAACGGGGCATTTGGCTTCTTGGGACACTGCCTGGCATAATGTTCGGTCTGTCCACAATTAAAGCAGGCGTTGTTGCGCTGATGCTCCTCGTGTATTGGACTGGTCACGGCATTCTTGACTTGAGTAGTGGTCTTGTTCACATTCTGCTGCCAATTGGGTTTGTACTCCACTTGAGTCTGTTGTCGGGTACGGGCCTTTTGTATGGGCTGTCCGTCCTTTTTCGGCTCAAATTTACGCTTGTGGTCATTGTTTGCGGGTCGGTTATATTGCACAGGCTTGTACCCTCTTTCTGCGATGAGGGCCTTGTTTACCAGAGACTGAAAATCTGGAAAATCGAGCATGCAAAGAGCACTCCTGAGGTGTTGATTTAATCCTCCAAGGAACCTGTCAATCTTCCTTTCTTCCGTGGCCACATCATAATGGGAATAACGGGCCAGATGGTTAAAGTTGTGCAAATATTCACTTATTGACAGACTTCCTTGGGTGAGACCAAGAAATTCGCGTTGCTTGGCCATCATGATACCAGCTGGAATACGATACTTGAGAAATTGATCCTTGAAATTAGTCCACGTAATTTCTTCTCCCGCAGGCCACAGAGCTTTAGCATTATCCCACCATATAGCAGCGGCTCCTTCAAGATAGTGGGTAGCGAACGGAACCTTGTCATCTTCTTCAGTGTGAGAAATTTGAAGTTTCTTCTCAATGGTTCGTAAGGCCAACTCCACCGCACGACCCCAAATTGTCCGGGTCTGTCCATTTGAGGTAAAACGGACAAATCATACGTCCCAACGCACGACCCCATCCTAAAAAACATCCGTTTCTGGTCCGCCTCGACCCATCCGCGGAGCAAAGTTGGTCTGGGTTTGGGGTCGAACGGACACGGGCGGACAAATTCTTGCGTCCTCCTCGTCCGGGGCGTGTCCTCTGCATGTGAGGCCTGACCCACCCGTCATCCTCTCTCTTTAATCTCCCATAGCCCACCATATACACCCACCACCTCTCTCTCCACCTTTTCTCATCTCTCCCCTCTGCTCCACACACCACCCATGCCGGTGCACGCGGGCGGGGGAGTGCGGCGGGCACAGGGGCTAGCGGCGCAGCTGCTGACACGCGCACGGGCGAGGTGAGGCCGCGAGCAGGAGGGCGCACGGGGCGGGGCGGGGCGCGCGGCGGGCGGAGTGGGGCAGGCGCGGGGCGGGGAGGGCGCGGGCACGCCGCGGGAGGTCGCGGGAGGGGCGGGAAGCGGCGGCCGGGCGTGCGGGCTGCGGCGAGCGGGGGTGCGCGCGGGCGCAATGGCAGTCGGGCGAGGCGAGTGGGCGTGCGTGCGCGCGGGCGTAGCGGCGGCCGGGCGAGGCGGGCGAGCGGACGTGCGCGCGGGCGCAGAGGCGGCCGGGCGCGCGCGGCGTAGCGGGAGGCAGGGGGCGGGCTGCGGTGAGCAAGAGGCACGGGGCGGCATGCGGCGCGGCTGCGAGCTGGGGTGAGGCACGGGCGCGAGCAGGAGGCGAGGAGGGAGCGCGCGGGCGCGAGCGCGCGACGGCGGGGGCGAGCCGCGGTGAGGCGGGCGCGAGCGGGAGGCGAGGCGGGAGTGCGCGGGCGAGCGCACGGCGGCGGGGGCGAGCCGCGGTGAGGCGGGCATGCGCGGGAGCGGGAGGCGAGGCGGGAGCACGCGGCGGCGGGGGCGAGCCGCGGTGAGGCGGGCGCGCGTGGAGCGGCGCGAGGCGCGGGCGGGGCGTGGCAGGCTCGCCGGCGACGAGGCAGGCACGGCGCGGCGGGGCGGGGCCGAGCCGGCGTGGCAAGAGCACAAGCTCGCGGGCGGGCGAGGCGCGGGCGTGGACGCGCGGCTGAAGCGGACAATTTGGGTATGATAGCTGCGTTGGGCGCCTTCAATCCCATCCGTACATGCGTATCCGTTGTAGCACCCATTGCCACCCCAAACAGACAAAAAACGATCGAACCAGACGACTGTTTGGGGTCGTGCGGTGGAGTTGGCCTAACCAATCATCTGCTTCCAAAGGGCCAACCACTTGACTGAAACTGGGAGGCTTAGTCCTTTGAAAATATGATAGCTTGGAGTGATGGCCATTTTGATTCCCATTCCGCCCAACCATAGCTTGCACACTTTTTAACAGCTCATTCACATCACTGGTCCTTCTTTCCTCAAACATGTGCATAATTTGTTCAGTGGAGGGTGGATTTGGCGGTGGAGGCGGTGGCTGTGGATACGGCTCGGGGGAGTGTCCAGCCTGTCTTGCTGAGTGACGAACAGGGACATCCTCACAAGCCTGCGTGCTGCTTCCTCCCCGCGTCATCCTACTGTTTATTTTTCCCAATAAGAGCAACCACGATGAGCAACATCCAAACGTGGGAAGAAAAGACAGTGACAAACCCGAAAGAGTGAAACGAGCAAACCAAGAAACATGGTGATTGAATAAAAAAGGTCCAACATAATTATACATAGGCTCATACATGAAGGATAGACATCATGACTGGTGCGACTACTTGCATACATGCAACGATACACCAGGGCTCATACAACTACATCCGTACATCACATGAACACTGCGGATACTCAGATGCTCTAGGACTCTGCCGATGCTGCCGGATCCTCTCCGGAGTCAGACCCAGATCCTGAACCAACGACGCCAACTGAGACCTCCGGGTTAAAGGTAACACGACAACGCTGCCTCGAGGGCTCTCCCTCAGGGGTAGGCATGGGATGAGAAGGGATCATGGGAGCCGCAGGGGTAGCAAGAAGAGACACCCACTCAGCAGGAGCATTGTGTGGGTTCACTATCAAGGTGCCCGAGCTACTCGGGGGAGTAACCAGAGAAATAGGCGAGTTAGAACTAGGCACAATATAAGGAGTAAATCCCATAGAAGGTGGAGTAGGGTAGGATCTAGCGGCGGCTAAAGCAGAACGAGCATGATTCAGCTCTCGAGACAACTCGTGAATCAGAAGATAACTAGCAGTGATATATCGAGAAAGGTGGCTAGTGTCACTACCATACGCCGGATCAATGGAATGAAAGCGAACACGACCATCATCGTGCAAAGATGGGTAGAAGCGAAAACATGGGTGGTTCTACATCCGAGCCTCAGCATAGCGTAACTCAACAAGAATCTCGAGTGCAGCATACTAGACGGCATGAGCGGCGATGGATGCATAACCGCTCCAAGAGGAACGAGTGTAAGAACTTGCTAACGAACTAGTGCGCGGAGTAACCACGGCGTGATACTCATACACGGAGTCGACTAGACACTCCCGGTACACCTGATATGCTGGGTCGTTACCGTGAGGGTACATTCGACGCCACACGCTACGAAGGAGATGCTGAGAAGTGTAGGGCATCAGCTACAACTGGCATGGATATAGCACCGGAGCCATCTACACTCACAACCATTAACCGGTTAGAAATAATAATAAGTCTAATGCATGCAATGCAGCATTGAGATGCAAATACTAACGGCACTCAATTAGCAAACTAACTAACATTTACTTCATGTGTCGCAAATACTAACGTCACTCAATTAGCAAACTAACTAATGTTTACTTCGCGTGTCGGGGTCTAGCGTGTCCTACAGTCAGCATGGCTCTGATACCAAGCATTGTGGCACCCCGGCTCAGAGCGACCGGTTTACCTTGCATTGCCAACCCAGAGATCATGTCTTTTGGCAACACACAACATCTTGGTACAGAAATCACCGCTTTATTGAAACTAGCGGAAGCATAGTGTGACATTACATCAAGTTGCGAGGCCAAGCGGCACACTTGGTGCGGCCGAACAATATCTGCATTATTTAGTGAACATAAAAGGGGCCTCGAGCACGACATCTACACGGCAGCGGAACAACGACGTAGCGGGACTCCATAGCACAGGGACACCAATGTGGACACGGTCTAGACATGGAAACACTCCAATCTAGTTAGACTTTCCTGAAATCTGGCATAACACGCCAGGTCAGTACATTGAATGTACTTGCAATCTCACCGCAAACATAATCATAATGACAAACAATATCATGACATTTAATCAAGTTAAATGCAAACAACAACATGCTACTCAAGCAGTGAAACCAAACTTGTGCATCGAGTCACTCGGACTCTCTTGCCAATAGGTTGCCTCGCAACCGAACAGTGCTCATGATGAATCACGAACAGAACCATACTTGGTTCAACTGGTTACCTTGTAACCAAACAGTGATGACTCCCGGATCATAAATGATACCACAACAGTCGGTCTCACTGACATCATCATGATCCAACCAGTGCAATGCAAATAACTTAGGGTGCAAGATTTATTAATGAAAGTTGATCCATGGTGTGACTTACTTACGAACTGGGCCCTTATCCGCGGGCGCGGCTATCGATAGATTATTATACTCTGTAGAGGTGGCACACTTTACCCACACCATGTAACCCATGGCCTCGCATTCCCATTCGGGTGGACCAACGGCATTCCGACAGAACTCTCCCATTGCCATGACACTCTTACGGCCACTCCGACCAACTCCCCACTGAGATTAGTCATGGGTGACCGAGCCTACCAAAGGAAAAACAACCACCGTTGTGGCAAATAGACAGTCCCAAACGGGGACAAGGTACCGTAACAACAACATGTCCACAAGGTTATGTCTGCTTACCGGGCCAGGGTAATGCACGCCCATAACCTTCCCTCGTTGGAGGCACCGAGAAAAGGCATGACAACAGGATGACTAACGACCTTCCCATACTAAGGCAAATGTGGTTGCACTTGTCAGCCCGATTCAGTGGCACCATGACCCGACCAACTTTATGATCTAAGAGGATAGGATTGTAGAGGAGATCGAGGCGCACCTGCTCGTACCCGTAGCATGGCTAGGGGTGGCCGGATGGGCTCGAAACGTAGCTCTCCAGCGGCGGCAGCGGGTGGAGCTCGTCGGAGATGGTGGTTCCGGTGAAGCAGGGCCAGTCCAGCAGCTCCAACGGCACCGGCATGCGCTAGTGGACCACCACGAACACGCCAGAGTGTTCAGTGGAGCTCGAGCGGCTCTGGAGAGGGAGGGGGCAGAGGATAGGTATCGCTGGCGAGCTCGGGACAGGGACGACGGCCAGAGGCCTGCCCGGCCGGGCTGCGGCTTCCTACGGTGGTGTGGAGGTGTGCTGAGTGTGTGTGCGGAGAGAAAGGACCTCGGGGAAAGCTATTTATAGGCGAGGCCAAGGCGGGGATCGAGAGCTGCTACCTCTTGAGCATGCGTTGGTTTTCCCTTGAAGAGGAAAGGGTGATGCAGCAAAGTAGCGTAAGTATTTCCCTCAGTTTTTGAGAACCAAGGTATCAATCCAGTACGAGACTACACGCAAATCCCCTAGTACCTGCACAAACAAACAAGAACCTCGCAACCAACATGATAAAGGGGTTGTCGATCCCTTCACGGACACTTACGAGAGTGAGATCTAATAGAGATAATAAGATAAATATTTTTGGTATTTTTGTGATATAGATTGGAAAATAAAGATTGAAAAATAAATAGTAAACTAGAACTGTAGATTGGAAAGTTATATGATGTAAAGTAGACCCGGGGGCCATAGGTTTCACTAGTGGTTTCTCTCAAGATAGCATGTATTACGGTGGGTGAACAAATTACTGTCGAGCAATTGATAGAAAAGTGCATAGTTATGATGATATCTAAGGCAAGGATTATGAATACAGGCATCACGTCTGTGACAACTAGACCAAAACGATTCTGCATCTACTACTATTACTCCACACATCGACCGCTATCCAACATGCATCTAGAGTATTAAGTTCATAAGAACGGAGTAACTCATTAGGCAAGATGACATGATGTAGAGGGATAAACTCAAGCAATATGATATAAACCCCATCTTTTTATCCTCGATGGCAACAATACAATATGTGTCGGTTCCCTTTCTGCCACTGGGATCGAGCACCGCAAGATTGAACCCAAAGCTAAGCACTTCTCCCATTGCAAGAAAGATCAATCTACCAGGCCAAACCAAACTGATAATTCGAAGAGACTTGGAAAGATATCAAATCATGCATATAAGAATTAAGAGAAGAATAAAATAATATTCATAGATAATCAAGTGCATAAAACCACAATTCATCGGATCTCGGCAAACACACCGCAAAAAGAGTTGCATCGAATAGATCTCCAAGAAGATCAAGGAGAACTTTGTATTGAGATCCAAAGAGAGAGAAGAAGCCATCTAACTAATCACTATGGACCCGAAGCTCTGTGGTAAACTACTCACACATCATCGGAGAGGCTATGGTGTTGATGTCGAAGCCCTCCGTGATTGAATTCCCCTCCGGCAAATCACCGAAAAAGGCCCCAAGTTGGGATCTCTCGGGTACAGAAGGTTGCGGCAGTGGAAAAGGTGTTTCGTGGCTCTCCCCGAAGGTTTTAGGGTATAAGAGTACATATATAGGCGAAAGAAATAGGTCGGTGGAGCTGCGAGGGGCCCACGAGGGTGGGGGCGCGCCCTCCTGCCTCGTGGCTTCCTCGCTGCTTCCTTGACGTCCACTCCAAGTCTCCTATATTATGTTTGTTCCAGAAAAGATCCTCGCGAAGGCTTCATTCCGTCTGGATTCCGTTTGATATTCCTTTTCTGCGAAACACTAAAATAGGCAAAAAAAACAACAATTTGCACTGGGCTTTCGATTAATAGGTCAGTCCCAAAAATAATATAAAAAGTTATATTAAAGCCCATTAAACATCCAAAACAGATAATATAATAGCATGGAACAATCAAAAATTATAGATACATTGCAGACGTACCAAGAGCTCGCCGGAGCTCTTTGGAGTGTCGCCCGGTGAAGAATGGCGTCAGTGAGAGGGGGAGAGGACGCCGGAAATCACACGGGGGCTGTAGACGAGCTGCGGTGAGCATAGGGGCACAGGCGCACTGTTGCCTTGGCCGCGTCATGCCTGTGCTCGCTGCGGCGAGCTCCGGCGTCGGCGAGCACCAGGGTGGAGTTATGGAGGTGCAAACGAGGATGGGGGCGCGGTTTGGCAAGGTGTGGCGGCCGGGGCAGCGAGCACGTGCGAAACAGAGACGCTAGCGCACTACAGAGCACATCGGAGGCATGCCAACCCCCTTGGATGCTCATGGTCACGCGTGAACTTTGGCATCAGGCTGAGCTAAGCGCAAACACCATGTCTGGCAGTTAGTCCTTAGTGGATTTGGTTGTTTTGCACGGTTGGCTGGGTCACAGGTGAACTGTGGGAGTGGCTTTCTTCCTGGCAAGTTTCTGGACAGAAACTTGTGAGCTTCACTAAGAAAAATTTAGTGAGAACTAAAGGCTGTGCTTTGGGGTTTACCAATCTCTTAGGAGGGTAATCAAGCTCAGAAAAGATCAGCCCCAAAAGATCAAGCAAAAATATACTTGTTGTGCACAGTGATCATTTTGTCCAAAACAGAAATGATTTTCTGTAGCAAAAATGTTACAAAAATTTATGCAATATTTTTGCTTAGAAAGGTGCCCTAGGGTTCAAAGAATATTTGTGAATTTATTCAGGATTTTTGGAGCAAGAAATCTAGGGATTGCTTTGGAGCATACTTCTCTGAAGTGATTTTCAGGGAAGAAAATGAATATTTTTCTTTTATGAAAAATATTCCTTGGGCTTTTATTGGAGTTTTTCAGAGAAGGAAAGGTGAGTTAGAGGTGGATGGGTCACTTGGGTGAAAATCAAGGGTAGGCCCAAGTGTCAAGTCCATTTGAATTGATTCAAAACTCCAAATCCAAAGCAAGTGCAAATGAAAGTCTGGAGAAAGAGAGAAGGCAAATCCAGGCTGTCACACCCACCCCCGTATATAAAGGAGGGAGAGGGGAGGAGACCGGCCTAGGCGTGCCCCAAGTGGGAGCAGTCCCACTTGGGTTCCTACTCCAATTCGCTGCCCCCTTCCTTTTATCGAAGGGGGAAAGGGGAAGGAGAGGGAGGAGGAGGAGAAGGAAAGGGGGGCGCCGCCCCCTCCCCTAGTCCAATTCGGACTCCTCCCTTGGGGGGGCGCGCCACCCCTTGTGGGCTGGCCTGCCTCCCTCCTATGGCCCCTATGGCCCATATCTTCCCCCGGGGGGTTCCGGTAACCCCCCCTCCCGATACTCTGATATGTACCTGATATATTCTGAAACACTTCCGGTGTCCGAATACTATCATCCAATATATCAATCTTTACCTATAGACCATTTCGAGACTCCTCATCATGTCCGTGATCTCATTCGGGACTCTTAACAATCTTCGGTCACCAAACCACATAACACATAATACAAATCGTCATCGAACATTAAGCGTGTGGACCCTATGGGTTTGAGAACTATGTACACATGACCGAGACACCTCTCCGGTCAATAACCAATAGCGGAACCTGGATGCTTGTTACCTCTTGAGCATGCGTTGGTTTTCCCTTGAAGAGGAAAGGGTGATGCAGCAAAGCAGCATAAGTATTTCCCTCAGTTTTTGAGAACCAAGGTATCAATCTAGTAGGAGACCACGCGCGAGTCACCACGTACCTACACAAACAAATAACAACCTCGCAACCAACGCGATAAAGGAGTTGTCAATCCCTTCACGGCCACTTTCAAGAGTGAGATCTGATAGAGATAATAACAAAGATAAATATTTTTGGTATTTTTATGATATAAATTGAAAGTAAAGATTGCAAAATAAAATAGATTGCAAACTTGTATGATGGAAAATAGACCCGGGGGCCATAGGTTTCACTAGTGGATTCTCTCAAGTAGCATAAGTATTACGGTGGGTGAACAAATTACCGTCGAGCAATTGATAGAATTGAGCATAGTTATGAGACTATCTAGGCATGATCTTGTATATAGGCATCACGTCCGTGACAAGTAGACCGACTCCTGCCTACATCTACTACTATTACTCCACACATCGACCGCTATCCAGCATGCATCTAGAGTATTAAGTTCATAAGAATGGAGTAACGCTTTAAGCAAGATGACATCATGTAGAGGGATAAACTCATGCAATATGATATAAAAACCATCTTTTTATCCTCGATGGCAACAATACAATATGTGTCGTTTCCCCTACTGTCACTGGGATCGAGCACCGCAAGATTGAACCCAAAGCTAAGCACTTCACCCATTGCTAGAAATATCAATCTAGTAGGCCAAACCAAACTGATAATTCGAATGGACTTGCAAAAATAACCAATCATACATAAAAGAATTCAGAGAAGATTCAAATATTGTTCATAGATAATCTTGATCATAAACCCACAATTCATCGGATCTCGACAAACACACCGCAAAAAGAGTTACATCGATTAGATCTCCAAGAAGATCGAGGAGAACTTTGTATTGAGATCCAAAGAGAGAGAAGAAGCCATCTAGCTACTAGCTATGGACCCAAAGGTCTCAAGTAAACTACTCACACATCACCGGAGAGGCCATGGAGTTGATGTAGAGGCCCTCCGTGATCGATGCCCCCTCCGACGGAGCTCCGGAAAAGGCTCCAAGATGGGATCTCTTGGGTACAGAAGGTTGCGGCGATGGAATTAGGTTTTCGTGGTGCTCTCCAATGGTTTGGGGGTACGTAGGTATATATAGGAGGAAGAAGTAGGTCGGTGGAGCCATGAGGGGCCCACGAGGATGGAGGGTGTGCCCAGGGGGGTAGTGTTGGAAATATGCCCTAGAGGCAATAATAAAATGATTATTATATTTCCTTGTTCATGATAATTGTCTATTATTCATGCTTTAATTGTATTATCCGGAAATCATAATACATGTGTGAATACATAGACCACAATGTGTCCCTAGTGAGCCTCTAGTTGACTAGCTCGTTAATCAACAGATAGTCATGGTTTCCTGGCTATGGACATGGGGATGTCATTGATAACGGGATCACATCATTAGGAGAATGATGTGATGGACAAGACCCAATCCTAAACATAGCACAAGATCGTATAGTTCGTTTGCTAGAGTTTTTCCAATGTCAAGTATCTTTTCCTTAGACCATGAGATCGTGTAACTCCCGGATACCGTAGGGGTGCTCTGGGTGTACCAAACGTCACAACATAACTGGGTGACTATAAAGGTATACTACGGGTATCTCCGAAAGTGTCTGTTGGGTTGACACGGATCAAGACTGGGATTTGTCACTCCGTATGATAGAGAGGTATCTCTGGGCCCACTCGGTAATGCATCATCATAATGAGCTCAAAGTGACCAAGTGTCTGGTCACGGGATCATGCATTACGGTACGAGTAAAGTGACTTGCCGCTAACGAGATTGAACGAGGTATTGGGATACCGACGATCGAATCTCGGGCAAGTAACGTACCGATTGACAAAGGGAATTGAATACGGGGTTGCTTGAATCCTCGACATTGTGGTTCATCTGATGAGATCATCGAGGAGCATGTGGGAGCCAACATGGGTATCCAGATCCCGCTGTTTGTTATTGACCGGAGAGCCGTCTCGGTCATGTCTACATGTCTCCCGAACCCGTAGGGTCTACACACTTATGGTTCGGTGACGCTAGGGTTGTAGAGATATGAATATGCAGTAACCCGAAAGTTGTTCGGAGTCCCAGATGAGATCCTGGACGTCACGAGGAGTTCCGGAATGGTCCGGAGGTGAAGAATTATATATAGGAAGTGCAGTTTCGGCCATCGGGAGAGTTTTGGGGTCACCGGTATTGTACCGGGACCACCGGAAGGGTCCCGGGGGTCCACTGGGTGGGACAACCCATCCCAAAGGGCCCCATGGGCCAAAGTGGGGAGGGGAACCAGCCCATAGTGGGCTGGTGCGCCCCCCTTGGCCCACCCCATGCGCCTAGGGTTGGGAACCCTAGGGTGGGGGGGCACCCCACCTGGCTTGGGGGGGACTCCACCCCTTGGCCGCCCCCCCTAGGAGTTCCCATCTCCTAGGGCCGGCGCACCCCCTAGGGGGCCTATATAAAGGGGGGGAGGGGCACTACACCCTTGAGTCTTGGCACCTCCCTCTCCCCTGCTACACCTCTCCCTCTCGCAGTATAATGGCAAAGCCCTGCTGCGGTGACGCCCTGCATCCACCACCACGCCGTCGTGCTGCTGGATCTTCATCAACCTCTCCTCCCCCCTTGCTGGATCAAGAAGGAGAAGACGTCACGCTGACCGTAGGTGTGTTGAACACGGAGGTGCCGTCCGTTCGGCGCTAGGATCTCCGGTGATTTGGATCACGTCGAGTACGACTTCCTCATCCCCGTTCTTTGAACGCTTCCGCGCGTGATCTACAAAGGTATGTAGATGCAATCCGATCACTCGTTGCTAGATGAACTCATAGATGGATCTTGGTGAAACCGTAGGAAATTTTTTGTTTTCTGCAATGTTCCCCAGCAGTGGCATCATGAGCTAGGTCTATGCGTAGTTCTCTTTGCACGAGTAGAACACAATTTGTTGTGGGCGCAGATGTTGTCAACTTTCTTGCCGCTACTAGTCTTATCTTGCTTCAGTGGTATTGTGGGATGAAGCAGCCCGGACCGACCTTACACGTACGCTTACGTGAGACTGGTTCCACCGACTGACATGCACTAGTTGCATAAGGTGGCTAGCGGGTGTCTGTCTCTCCCACTTTAGTTGGAGCGGATTCGATGAAAAGGGTCCTTATGAAGGGTAAATAGAAGTTGACAAATCACGTTGTGGCTATTACGTAGGTAAGAAAACGTTCTTGCTAGAACCCTTTTGCAGCCACGTAAAACTTGCAACAACAATTAGAGGACGTCTAACTTGTTTTTGCAGCAAGTGCTTTGTGATGTGATATTGGCAAAGTTGTGATGAATGATGAATGATATATATGTGATGTATGAGATCATGTTCTTGTAATAGGAATCACGACTTGCATGTCGATGAGTATGACAACCGGCAGGAGCCATAGGAGTTGTCTTTATTTTTTGTATGACCTGCGTGTCATTGAGAAACGCCATGTAAATTACTTTACTTTATTGCTAAACATGTTAGCCATAGTAGTAGAAGTAATAGTTGGCGAGCAACTTCATGGAGACACGATGATGGAGATCATGGTGTCATGCCGGTGACAAGATGATCATGGAGCCCCAAGATGGAGATCAAAGGAGCTATGTGATATTGGCCATATCATGTCACTATTATTATTTGATTGCATGTGATGTTTATCATGTTTTTGCATCTTGTTTACTTAGAACGGCGGTAGTAAATAAGATGATCCCTCATAATAATTTCAAGAAAGTGTTCCCCCTAACTGTGCACCGTTGCAACAGTTCGTTGTTTCGAAGCACCACGTGATGATCGGGTGTGATAGATTCCAACGTTCACATACAACGGGTGTAAGACAGATTTACACATGCAAACACTTAGGTTGACTTGACGAGCCTAGCATGTACAGACATGGCCTCGGAACACAGAAGACCGAAATGTCGAGCATGAGTCGTATAGAAGATACGATCAACATGAAGATGTTCACCGATGTTGACTAGTCCGTCTCACGTGATGATCGGACACGGCCTAGTTAACTCGGATCATGTTATACTTAGATGACTGGAGGGATGTCTATCTAAGTGGGAGTTCATTATATAATTTGATTAGATGAACTTAATTATCATGAACTTAGTCTAAAATCTTTAAAATATGTCTTGTAGATCAAATGGCCAATGTTGTCCTCAACTTCAACGCGTTCCTAGAGAAAACCAAGCTGAAAGACGATGGTAGAAACTATACGGACTGGGTCCGGAACCTGAGGATCATCCTCATAGCTGCCAAGAAAGAATATGTCCTACAAGCACTGCTAGGTGATGCACCCATCCCACAGAACCAACATGTTATGAACGCTTGGCAGACATGTGCTAATGATTACTCCCTCGTTCAGTGCGGCATGCTTTACAGCTTATAACCGGGGCTCCAAAACCGTTTTGAGCGACACAGAGCATATGAGATGTTCGAAGAGCTGAAAATGGTTTTACAAGCTCATGCCCGGGTCGAGAGATATGAAGTCTCTGACAAGTTCTTCAGCTGTAAGATGGAGGAAAATAGTTCTGTCAGTGAGCACATACTCACTATGTCTGGATTACATAACCACCTAACTCAGCTGGGAGTTAATCTCCCGGATGACGCGGTCATTGACAGAATCCTTCAGTCGCTTCCACCGAGCTACAAGAGCTTTGTGATGAACTTCAATATGCAGGGGATGGAAAAGACCATTCCTGAGGTATTTGCAATGCTGAAATCAGCAGAGGTAGAAGTCAAAAAGGACCATCAAGTGTTGATGGTGAATAAAACCACTAAGTTCAAGAAAGGCAAGGGTAAGAAGAACTTCAAGAAGGACGGCAAGGGAGTTGCCGCGCCCGGTAAGAAGCTGCCGGGAAGAAGCCAAAGAATGGACCCAAGCCCGAGACTGAGTGTTTTTATTGCAAGGGAAGTGGTCACTGGAAGCGGAACTGCCCCAAATACTTAGCGGACAAGAAGGCCGGCAAAACGAAAGGTATATGTGATATACATGTAATTGATGTGTACCTTACCAGCACTCGTAGTAGCTCCTGGGTATTTGATACCGGTGCAGTTGCTCACATTTGTAACTCAAAGCAGGAGCTGCGGAATAAACGGAGACTGGCGAAGGACGAGGTGACGATGCGCGTCGGGAATGGTTCCAAGGTCGATGTGATCGCCGTCGGCACGCTACCTCTACATTTACCTACGGGATTAGTTTTGAACCTCAATAATTGTTATTTAGTGCCAAGTTTGAGCATGAACATTGTATCAGGATCTCGTTTAATACGAGATGGCTACTCATTTAAATCCGAGAATAATGGTTGTTCTATTTATATGAGAGATATGTTTTATAGTCATGCTCCTATGGTGAATGGTTTATTCATAATGAATCTCGAGCGTAATGCTACACATATTCATAGTGTGAATACCAAAAGATGTAAGGTTGATAATGATAGTCCCACATACTTGTGGCACTACCGCCTTGGTCACATAGGTGTCAAACGCATGAAGAAGCTCCATGCAGATGGACTTTTAGAGTCTCTTGATTACGAATCATTTGACACGTGCGAACCATGCCTCATGGGTAAGATGACCAAGACTCCGTTCTCAGGAACAACGGAGCGAGCAACCAACCTATTGGAAATCATACATACTGATGTGTGCGGACCAATGAGTGTTGAGGCTCGTGGTGGCTATCGTTATGTTCTCACCCTCACTGATGACTTGAGTAGATATGGGTATATCTACTTAATGAAACACAAGTCTGAAACTATTGAAAAGTTCAAGGAATTTCAGAGTGAGGTTGAGAATCAACGTGACAGAAAAATCAAGTTTTTGCGATCAGATCGTGGAGGAGAATACTTGAGTCACGAATTTGGTACACACTTCAGAAAATGTGGAATAGTTTCACAACTCACGTCGCCTGGAACACCTCAGCGTAATGGTGTGTCCGAACGTCGTAATCGCACTCTATTGGATATGGTGCGATCTATGATGTCTCTTACCGATTTACCGCTGTCATTTTGGGGTTATGCTTTAGAGACTGCCGCATTCACTTTAAATAGGGCTCCATCAAAATCCGTTGAGACGACACCGTATGAATTATGGTTTGGGAAGAAGCCTAAGCTGTCGTTTCCAAAAGTTTGGGGATGCGATGCTTATGTCAAGAAACTTCAACCTGAAAAGCTCGAACCCAAGTCGGAAAAATGCGTCTTCATAGGATACCCTAAAGAAACTATTGGGTATACCTTCTACCTCAGATAAGAAGGCAAGATCTTTGTTGCCAAGAATGGATCCTTTCTAGAGAAGGAGTTTCTCTCGAAAGAAGTAAGTGGGAGGAAAGTAGAACTTGATGAAGTATTACCTCTTGAACCGGAAAGTGGCGCAACTCAGGAAAATGTTCCTGTGGTGCCTGCACTAATTAGAGAGGAAGTTAATGATGATAATCAAGATACTTCTGATCAAGCTCCTACTGAACTTCGAAGGTCCACAAGGACACGTTCCGCACCAGAGTGGTACGGCAACTCTGTCTTGGAAATCATGTTGTTAGACAACGGTGAACCTTCAAACTATGAAGAAGCGATGGCGGGCCCGGATTCCGACAAATGGCTGGAAGCCATGAAATCCGAGATAGGATCCATGTATGAAAACGAAGTATGGACTTTGACTGACTTGCCCGATGATCGGCGAGCCATAGAAAATAAATGGATCTTTAAGAAGAAGACAGACGCGGATAGTAATGTGACCATCTATAAAGCTAGGCTTGTCGCTAAGGGTTATCGACAAGTTCAAGGGGTTGACTACGATGAGACATTCTCTCTAGTAGCAAAGCTGAAGTCCGTCCGAATCATGTTAGCAATTGCCGCATACTATGATTATGAAATATGGCAAATGGACGTCAAAACGGCATTCCTTAACGGTTATCTTAAGGAAGAACTGTATATGATGCAGCCGGAAGGTTTTGTCGATCCTAAGAATGCTGACAAGGTGTGCAAGCTCCAATGCTCGATTTATGGGCTGGTGCAAGCATCTCGGAGTTGGAACATTCGCTTTGATGAGATGATCAAAGCGTTTGGGTTTATGCAGACTTATGGAGAAGCCTGCGTTTACAAGAAAGTGAGTGGGAGCTCTGTAGCATTTCTCATATTATATGTAGATGACATACTTTTGATGGGAAATGATATAGAGCTTTTGGACAGCATTAAGGCCTACTTGAATAAGAGTTTTTCAACGAAGGACCTTGGAGAAGCTGCTTATATATTAGGCATCAAGATCTATAGAGATAGATCAAGACGCCTCATAGGTCTTTCACAAAGCACATACCTTGATAAGATATTGAAGAAGTTCAATATGGATCAGTCTAAGAAGGGGTTCTTGCCTGTGTTGCAAGGTGTGAAATTGAGCTCAGCTCAATGTCCGACCACGGCAGAAGATATAGAAGAGATGAGTGTCATCCCCTATGCCTCGGCCATAGGTTCTGTTATGTATGCCATGCTGTGTACCAGACCTGATGTAAACCTTGCCGTAAGTTTGGTAGGTAGGTACCAAAGTAATCCCGGCAAGGAACACTGGACAGCAGTCAAGAATATCCTGAAGTACCTGAAAAGGACTAAGGAAATGTTTCTCGTTTATGGAGGTGATGAAGAGCTCGTCGTAAAGGGTTACGTCGACGCTAGCTTCGACATAGATCTGGATGACTCTAAGTCACAAACCGGATACGTGTATATTTTGAATGGTGGGGCAGTAAGCTGGTGCAGTTGCAAGCAAAGCGTTGTGGCGGGATCTACATGTGAAGCGGAGTACATGGCAGCCTCGGAGGCAGCACATGAAGCAGTCTGGGTGAAGGAGTTCATTACCGACCTAGGAGTCATACCCAATGCGTCGGGCCCAATGACTCTCTTCTGTGACAACACTGGAGCTATTGCCCTTGCCAAGGAGCCCAGGTTTCATAGGAAGACCAGGCATATCAAGCGTCGCTTCAACTCCATTCATGAAAGTGTTCAAAATGGAGACATAGAGATTTGTAAAGTACATACGGACCTGAATGTAGCAGATCCGTTGACTAAACCTCTCCCTAGAGCAAAACATGATCAACACCAGAATTCCATGGGTGTTCGATTCATCACAATGTAACTAGATGATTGACTCTAGTGCAAGTGGGAGACTGTTGGAAATATGCCCTAGAGGCAATACTAAAATGATTATTATATTTCCTTGTTCATGATAATTGTCTATTATTCATGCTTTAATTGTATTATCCGGAAATCGTAATACATGTGTGAATACATAGACCACAGTGTGTCCCTAGTGAGCCTCTAGTTGACTAGCTCGTTAATCAACAGATAGTCATGGTTTCCTGGCTATGGACATGGGGATGTCATTGATAACGGGATCACATCGTTAGGAGAATGATGTGATGGACAAGACCCAATCCTAAACATAGCACAAGATCGTATAGTTTGTTTGCTAGAGTTTTTCCAATGTCAAGTATCTTTTCCTTAGACCATGAGATCGTGTAACTCCCGGATACCGTAGGGGTGCTCTGGGTGTACCAAACGTCACAACATAACTGGGTGACTATAAAGGTATACTACGGGTATCTCCGAAAGTGTCTGTTGGGTTGACACGGATCAAGACTGGGATTTGTCACTCCGTATGATGGAGAGGTATCTCTGGTCCCACTCGGTAATGCATCATCATAATGAGCTCAAAGTGACCAAGTGTCTAGTCACGGGATCATGCATTACGGTACGAGTAAAGTGACTTGCCGGTAACGAGATTGAATATTGGGATACCGACGATCGAATCTCGGGCAAGTAACGTACCGATTGACAAAGGGAATTGAATACGGGGTTGCTTGAATCCTCGACATCGTGGTTCATCCGATGAGATCATCGAGGAGCATGTGGGAGCCAACATGGGTATCCAGATCCCGCTGTTGGTTATTGACCAGAGAGCCGTCTCGGTCATGTCTACATGTCTCCCGAACCCGTAGGGTCTACACACTTAAGGTTCGGTGATGCTAGGGTTGTAGAGATATGAATATGCAGTAACCCGAAAGTTGTTCGGAGTCCCGGATGAGATCTTGGACGTCACGAGGAGTTCCGGAATGGTCCGGAGGTGAAGAATTATATATAGGAAGTGCAGTTTCGACCATCGGGAGTGTTTCGGGGTCACCGGTATTGTACCAGGACCACCGGAAGGGTCCCGGGGGTCCACCGGGTGGGGCCACCCATCCCAGAGGGCCCCATGGGCCAAAGTGGGGAGGGGAACCAGCCCATAGTGGGCTGGTGCGCCCCCCTTGGCCCACCCCATGCGCCTAGGGTTGGGAACCCTAGGGTGGGGGGGCGCCCCACCTGGCTTGGGTGGCACTCCACCCCTTGGCCGCCGCCCCCCCCCCTAGGAGTTCCCATCTCCTAGGGCCGGCGCACCCCCTAGGGGGCCTATATAAAGGGGGGGAGGGGCACTACACCCTTGAGTCTTGGCGCCTCCCTCTCCCCTGCTACACCTCTCCCTCTCGCAGTATAACGGCAAAGCCCTGCTGCGGTGACGCCCTGCATCCACCACCACGCCGTCGTGCTGCTGGATCTTCATCAACCTCTCCTCCCCCCTTGCTGGATCAAGAAGGAGGAGATGTCACGCTGACCGTACGTGTGTTGAACACGGAGGTGCCGTCCGTTCGGCGCTAGGATCTCCGGTGATTTGGATCATGTCGGGTACGACTTCCTCATCCCCGTTCTTTGAATGCTTCCGCGCGTGATCTACAAAGGTATGTAGATGCAATCCGATCACTCGTTGCTAGATGAACTCATAGATGGATCTTGGTGAAACCGTAGGAAATTTTTTGTTTTCTGCAACGTTCCCCAACAGGTAGGCGCGCCCCCTGCCTCGTGGCTTCCTCGTTGGTTGCTTGACGTCCACTCCAAGTCCTCTGGATCACGTTTGTTCCAAAAATCACGCTCCCGAAGGTTTCATTCCGTTTGGACTCAGTTTGATATTCTTTTTCTGTGAAACACTGAAATAGGCAAAAAAACAACAATTTGGGCTGGGCCTCCGGTTAATAGGTGAGTCCCAAAAATAATATAAAAGTGTATAAATAAGCCCATTAAACATCCAAAACAGAATATATAATAGCATGGAACAATCAAAAATTATAGATACGTTGGAGACGTATCAAGCATCCCCAAGCTTAGTTCCCGCTCGTCCTCGAGTAGGTAAATGATAAAAACAGAATTTTTGACGTGGAATGCTTCCTAACATATTTCTCAACATAATTTTCTTTATTGTGGCATGAATGTTTAGATCCGAAAGATTCAAGATAAAAGTTTAATATTGACATAAAAATAACAATACTTCAGGCATACTAACTAAGCAATCATGTCTTCTCAAAATAACATGGCCAAAGAAAGTTATCCCTACAAAATCATATAGTCTGGCTATGCTCTATCTTCATCACACAAAATATTAAATCATGCACAACCCCGATGACAATCCAAGGAATTGTTTCATACTTTTGATGTTCTCAAACTTTTTCAACTTTCACGCAATACATGAGCGTGAGCCATGTACATAGGACTATAGGTGGAGTAGAATGGTGGTTGTGGAGAAGACAAAAAGGAGAAGATAGTCTGACATCAACTAGGCATATCAATGGGCTATGGAGATGCCCATCAATAGATATCAATGTGTGTGAGTAGGGATTACCATGCAATGGATGCACTAGAGCTATAAGTGTATGAAAGCTCAACAAAAGAAACTAAGTGGGTGTGCATCCAAGTTTTTTGCTCACGAAGACCTAGGACAATTTGAGGAAGCCCATCATTGGAATATACAAGCCAGATTCTATAATGTAAAATTCCCACTAGTTTATGAAAGTGACAACATAGGAGACTCTCTATCATGAAGATCATGGTGCTACTTTGAAGCACAAGTGTGGAAAAAGGATAGTAACATTGTCCCTTCTCTCTTTTTCTCTCATTTCATTTTTTTATTTGGGCCTCTTTTTTTCTTTTTTTCATCTGGAGTCTCATCCCGACTTGTGGGGGAATCATAGTCTCCATCATCCTTTCCTCACTAGGACAATGCTCCAATAATGATGATCATCACACTTCTTTTTACTTACAAATCAAGAATTACAACTCGATACTTAGAACAAAATATGACTCTATGTGAATGCCTCCGGCGGTGTACCGAGATATGCAATGAATCAAGAGTGACATGTATGAAAAAAATTATGAACGGTGGCTTTGCCACAAATATGATGTCAACTACATGATCATGCATGGCAATATGACAATGATGAAGCGTGTCATAACAAACGGAATGGTGGAAAGTTGCATGGCAATATATCTCGGAATGGCTATGGAAATATCATAATAGGTAGGTATGGTGGCTGTTTTTGGGAAGGTACATGGTGGGTGTACGATACCGGCAAAAAGTGCGCGGTAATAGAGAGGCTAGCAAATGTGGAAGGGTGAGAATGCATATAATCCATGGACTCAACATTAGTCATAAAGAACTCACATACTTATTGCAAAAATCTACAAGTCATCAAAAACCTAGCACTACGCGCATGCTCCTAGGGGGATAGATTGGTAGGAAAAGACCATCGCTCGTCCCCGACCACCACTCTTAAGGAAGACAATCAATAAAAAAATCATGCTCCGACTTCATCACATGACGGTTCACCATACGTGCATGCTACGGGAATCACAAACTTCAACACAAGTATTTCTCAAATTCACAACTACTCAACTAGAATGACTCTAATATCACCATCTCCATATCTCAAAACAATTATCAAGTATCAAACTTCTCATAGTATTCAATGCACTTATATGAAAGTTTTTATTATGCCTAAAAGAAACTTACCATGCTGTTCTAAAGGACTCTCAAAATAATATAAGTGAAGCATGAGAGATCAATACTTCCTATAAAATAAAACCACCACCGTGCTCTAAAATATATAAGTGAAGCACTAGAGCAAAAACTATATAGCTCAAAAGATATAAGTGAAGCACATAGAGTATTCTAACAAATTCCGATTCATGTGTGTTTCTCTCAAAAGTTGTGTACAGCAAGGATGATTTTGGTAAAATAAAAAGCAAAGACTCAAATCATACAAGAGGCTCCAAGCAAAACACATATCATGTGGGGAATAAAAATATAGCTCCAAGTAAACTTACCGATGAACGAAGACAAAAGAGGGGATGCCTTCCGGGGCATCCCCAAGCTTAAGCTTTTTGGTGTCCTTGGATTTTACCTTGGGGTGCCTTGGGAATCCCCAAGCTTAGGCTCTTGCCACTCCTTGTTCCATAATCCATCAAATCTTTACCCAAAACTTGAAAACTTCACAACACAAAACTTAACAGAAAATCTCGTGAGCTCCGTTAGCGAAAGAAAACAAAACACCACTTCACGGTAAAGTAATTAACTCATTATTTATTTATATCTGTGTTAAACTAATGTATTCCAACTTTTCTATGGTTTATAAACTCCATTACTAGCCATAGATTCATCAAAATAAGCAAACAACACACGAAAAACAGAATCTGTCAAAAACAGAACAGTCTGTAGTAATATGTATCAAACGCATACTTCTGGAACCCCAAAAATTCTAAAATAAATTTCTGGACGTGAGGAATTTATCTATTAATCATCTTCAAAAAGAATTAACTAAATATCACTCTCCAGTAAAAAGTTGTAGCTAATCTCGTGAGTGCTAAAGTTTCTGTTTTTTACAGCAAGATCGCAAAGACTTTCCCCAAGTCTTCCCAAAGGTTTTACTTGGCACAAACACTAATTAAACACAAAAAACACAACCAAAATAGAGGCTAGATAAATTATTTATTACTAAACAGGAATAAAAAGCAAGGAATAAAAATAAAATTGGGTTGCCTCCCAACAAGCGCTACCATTTAACGCCCCTAGGTAGGCATAAAAGCGAGCATAGATCTAGGTATTGCCATCTTTGGTAGGCAATCCATAAGTGGCTCTCATAATAGATTCATATGGTAATTTAATTTTATTTATATGGAAGTGTTCCATGTCTTTCCTTAACGGAAATTGGAATCTAATATTCCCTTCCTTCATATCAATAATTGCACCAATCGTTCTAAGGAAAGGTCTACCAAGAATAATAGGACATGAAGGATTGCAATATATATATATCAAGAACAATGAAATCTATGGGCACATAATTCCTATTTGCAACAATAAGAACATCATTAATTCTTCCCATATGTTTCTTAATAGTGTAATCCACAAGCTGCAAGTTTAAAGAACAATCATCAAATTCACGGAAACTTAGCAAATCACGCAAAGTTTTTGGGATCGTGGAAACACTAGCACCCAAATCACACAAAGCATAGCATTCATGATCTTTAATTTTTATTTTTATTTTAGGTTCCCACTCATCATAAAGTTTTCTAGGGATAGAAACTTTCAACTCAAGTTTTTCTTTGTAAGATTGCATTAAAGCATCAACGACATGTTTAGTAAAAGCTTTATTTTGACTATAAGCATGAGGAGAATTTAGCATGGATTGCAACAAGGAAATAAAATCTATCAAAGAGAAATTATCAAAACTAAATTCCTTGAAATCCAAGATTGTGGGTTCGTTGCTATCTAAAGTTTTAACCTCTTCAATCCCACTTTTACCATTTTTTGCATCAAGATCTAAAAACTCCGAATTTTTGGGACGCCTTCTAACTAAAGTTGACTCATATCCAGTCCCATCATTATCAGGATTCATACTGCAAAACAAAGATTTAATAGGGGACACATCAATCACTTTTAGATCTTCATCCTTATTATCATGAAAACTAGAAGAACACGCTTTCACAAAGCCAGCCTTTTTTGCACGCATCCTAGCGGTTCTTTCTTTGCACTCATCAATGGAAATTCTCATGGCTTTGAGAGATTCATTGATATCATGCTTAGGTGCAATAGATCTAAGTTTCAAAGAATCAACATCAAGAGAAATTATATCCACGTTCCTAGCCAACTCATCAATCTTAAGCAATTTTCTTCAATCAAAGCATTGAGACTCTTTTGTGAACTAATAATTTTTTTAATACTAGATTCAAAATCAGAGGGCAGCTTATTATAATTTCCATAAGAATTGTTGTAGGAATTACCATAACTATTAGAGGAATTACTAGGAAACGGCCTAGAATTAAAATTACCTCTATACGCGTTGTTACCAAAATTGTTCCTACATGCAAAATTCACATCCATAGATTCATTATTATTCTCAATTAAAGTAGACAAAGGCATATCATTGGGATCAGTAGGAGTACTCTTATTAGCAAACAATTTCATAAGTTCATCCATCTTTCCACTCAAAACATTAATCTCTTCAATTGCATGCACCTTTTTACTAGTAGATATTTCAGTGTGCCATTGAGAATAATTAACCATAATATTATCTAGGAGTTTGGTAGCTTCTCCTAAAGTGATTTCCATAAAAGTGCCTCCCGCGGCCAAATCTAAAAGATTTCTAGAAGCAAAATTCAATCCGGCATAAAAACTTTTGTATAATCATCCATAAATTCAAACCATGTGTAGGGCAATTACGTATCATTAATTTCATCCTCTCCCAAGATTGTGCAACATGCTCATGATAAAGTTGCTTAAAATTCATAATATCGTTTCTAAGAGAGATGATCTTAGAGGGAGGAAAATACTTAGAGATGAAAGCATCTTTGCACTTATTCCATGAACTAATACTATTTTTAGGCAAAGACGAAAACCAAGCTTTAGCACGATCTCTAAGCGAAAATGGAAATAGCTTAAGTTTAACAATATCATTATCCACATCTTTCTTCTTTTGCATATCACACAAATCAACAAAGTTGTTTAGATGGGTAGCGACATCTTCACTAGGAAGGCCAGAAAACGGATCTTTCGTGACAAGATTCAGCAAAGCAGTATTGGTTTCACGAGATTCGGCATCGGTAAGAGGAGCAATCGGAGTGCTAATAAAATCATTATTGTTGGTATTGGCAAAGTCACACAAGTTAGTATTATCTTGAGCCATCGTGACAAGCAAGCAATCCAACACACAATCAAACAAGCGAAGAAAAAGCGAATGGAAAGAGAGGGCGAATAAAACAGCAAGGGTGAAGTGGGGGAGAGGAAAACGAGAGGCAAATGGCAAATAATGTAATGCGAAGGGTAAGAGTTGTGATGGGTACTTGGTATGTCTTGACTTGGCATAGATCTCCCCGGCAACGGTGGCAGAAATCCTTCTTGCTACCTCTTGAGCATGCGTTGGTTTTCCCTTGAAGAGGAAAGGGTGATGCAGCAAATTAGCGTAAGTATTTCCCTCAGTTTTTGAGAACCAAGGTATCAATCCATTAGGAGACCACGCGCGAGTCACCTCGTACCTACACAAACAAATAAGAACCTCGCAACCAACGCGATAAAGGGGTTGTTAATCCCTTCACGGCCACTTGCAAGAGTGAGATCTGATAGAGATAATAATAATAAGATAAATATTTTTGGTATTTTTATGATATAAATTGAAAGTAAAGATTGCAAAATAAAATAGATTGGAAACTTGTATGATGGAAAATAGACCCAGGGGCCATAGGTTTCACTAGTGGCTTCTCTCAAGATAGCATAAGTATTACGGTGGGTGAACAAATTACTGTCGAGCAATTGATAGAATTGAGCATAGTTATGAGAATATCTAGGTATGATCATGTATATAGGCATCACGTCCGTGACAAGTAGACCGACTCCTGCCTGCATCTACTACTATTACTCCACACAACGACCGCTATCCAGGATGCATCTAGAGTATTAAGTTCATAAGAACGGAGTAATGCTTTAAGCAAGATGACATGATGTAGTGGGATAAACTCATGCAATATGATATAAACCCCATCTTTTTATCCTCGATGGCAATAATACAACACGTGTCGTTTCCCCTACTGTCACTAGGATCGAGCACCGCAAGATTGAACCCAAAGCTAAGCACTTCTCCCATTGCAAGAAAGATCAATCTAGTAGGCCAAACCAAACTGATAATTTGAAGAGACTTGCAAAGATAACCAATCATACATAAAAGAATCCAGAGAAGATTCAAATACTGTTCATAGACAATCTTGATCATAAACCCACAATTCATCGGATCTCGACAAACACACCACAAACAGACTTACATCGAATAGATCTCCAAGAAGATCGAGGAGAACTTTGTATTGAGATCGAAAGAGAGAGAAGAAGCCATCTAGCTACTAGCTATGGACCCAAAGGTCTGAAGTAAACTACTCACACATCACCGGAGAGGCCATGGATTTGATGTAGAGGCCCTCCGTGATCGATGCCCCCTCCGGCGGAGCTCCAAAAAAGGCCCCAAGATGGGATCTCTTGGGTATAGAAGGTTGCGGTGGTGGAATTAGGTTTTCGTGGTGCTCTCCGATGGTTTGGGGGTACGTAGGTATATATAGAAGGAAGAACTAGGTCGGTGGAGCCACGAGGGTGGAGGGCGCGCCCCCTGCCTCGTGGCTTCCTCGTTAGTTGCTTGACGTCCACTCCAAGTCCTCTGGATCATGTTTGTTCCAAAAATCATGATCCCGAAGATTTCATTCCATTTGGACTCCGTTTGATATTCTTTTTCTGCAAAACACTGAAATAGGCAAAAATACAGCAATTTGGGCTGGGCCTCCGGTTAATAGGTTAGTCCCAAAAATAATATAATATTGTATAAATAAGCCCATTAAACATCCAAAACAGAATATATAATAGCATGGAACAATAAAAAATTATAGATATGTTGGAGACATATCAATGCTCATATTGGTTCCTACATATTCTACGAAGATCTTTATTGGTCAAACTGTAATGACAACATACATCATTCCCTTTGTCATCAGTATGTTACTTGCCTGAGATTCGATCGTCGGTATCTTCATACCTAGTTCAATCTCGTTACTGGCAAGTCTCTTTACTCATTCCGTAATGCATCATCCCGCAACTAACTCATTAGTCACATTGCTTTTAAGGCTTATCATGATGTGCATTACCGAGACGGCCCAGAGATACCTCTCCGATACTCGGAGTGACAAATCCTAATCTCGATCTATGCCGACCCAACAAACACCTTCAGAGATACCTGTAGAGCATATTTGTAATCACCTAGTTATGTTGTGACGTTTGATAGCACATAAGGCATTCCTCTGGTATCCGGGAGTAGCATAATCTCATAGTCAAAGAAATATGTATATGACATGAAGAAAGCAATAGCAATAAAACTGAACGATCAATATTCTATGCTAACGGATGGGTCTTGTCCATCACATCATTCTCTTAATGATGTGATCCCATTCATCAAATGGCAACACATGTCAGTGGTTAGGAAACTTAATCATCTTTGATTAACAAGCTAGTATAGTAGAGGCTTACTAGGGACACGGTGTTTTGTCTATGTATCCACACACGTATCAAGTTTCCGGTTAATACAATTCTAGCATGAATAATAAACATTTATCATAATATAAGGAAATATAAAATAACAACTTTATAATTGCCTCTAGGGCATATTTCCTTCAATCCGGTCACGCTCTGGCCCTTCCACGAAACCAGCCCGCAGCCCTCTGCATCCCCCGCCACGTCACAAAGAGATACTACCAGCAGTATATCTCTAGATCATCAAGACAGAGTGCAAGTCGCAGAAAAAAGCACATCAATGGAGTAAGAACAATAAAACTGCTACTTGCTTGACCAGCAGTATCCGCTTACCACACGGTCGCTATGAACCACACTAGAGCGAGCTCCAACTTCTTCTCCCCGCAGATGACTCTGACTACTGTGTCTATGGTCCTACGCTACAGCACCTGGTCGCTGTATATACTGGCCAAAAGTAACCAGCGCCTTGTGAACATATAATTGCCCTGCCCGCCGCACTGCTGCAGCCGTAACTCTCGAACGCTCCGAAGGGTAGATATGGATGAGATGGTGCCCCTTCGGTTCATCTACTAGCTAGCTGAGTTCATCCACGGCGTTACGCATGCATATGTTTCTAACCAGTCAAATGACACGTAGATCATACCGCCCAAGGAGTAAGGCACATAGCCATTCAGCAAGCCATATCATCACCGCATGAGAAAATATCTACTGCCCTATATGGTAATAGGGTGCAAAACAATAGCTAGCTAGTCTACGATGAAAAGATGCAGCTCACTAGCACAAGTATGAGCTAGTCCGCACGCATAGTACATGCACTAAAACAACTGGTAACAAGCTGGATGCTACATATTGGGGAACATAGCATGCAATTTCAAAAAATTCCTACGATCACGCAAGTTCTATCTAGGAGATGCTTAGCGACGAGAGGGGAAGAGTGAGTCCACGTACCCTCGTAGACCGAAAGCAGAAGCGTTAGGTTAACGTGGTTGAAAGTGCTAGTGATCGAGTAGAGGGGGGTGAATAGGCGATTTTTATGAAAGTCTTCAAAACATGGAAGTTTCGAAGACAAACGATAGAAATAAACCTATTACCATACAGCGGAAGGTAGACTACACTAGGCAAACCATAGTCAAGTATTCAATGAAGTGAAAGCATAATGACTAATAGCAGCTAGGCAATAAAGATCAGGTAGGAAGATATTGTGAAGCCAATCAGAACAAGCAGTCACTCAGTGAAGACAAAAGATAAAGCAATCATACAATGACTTCACAAGGACCAACAATAAGCAAAGGGAAGGGAAGGATGAAACCAGTGACTCATTGAAGACAATGATTTGTTGGACCAGTTCCAGTTGCTATGACAACTGTACGTCTGGTTAGGGAGGCTGAGATTCAACTCAGAAGACCTCGTCTTCACCTTATTCCCCTTGAGCTAAGGACACCCAGTCCTCGCCCAATCACTCTGGTAAGTCTTCAAGGTAGACTTCCAAACCTTCACAGACTTCGTTCACCGGCGATCCACAATGACTCTTGGATGCTCAGAACGCGACGCCTAACCGGCTGGAGGATTCACAGTCCTCAAGTGTAATAAGTCTTTAGATCACACAGACAGGAAGACTTAAGTGATGCCTAACACTCTTTGGCTCTGGGAGTTTAGGGCTTTATCCTCGCAAGGAATTCTCTCTCAAAGGCTTCGAGGTGGGTTGCTCTCAAACGACAAAAGCCGTACTCTAGCTCTGAGCAGCCAACCGTTTATGGTTGTAGGGGGTGGGCTATTTATAGCCACTAGGCAACCCGACCTGATTTGTCTGAAATGACCCTGGGTCACTAAGGAACTGACACGTGTTCCAACAGTCAGATTTCAAACACACACGGCAACTTTACTTGGGCTACAAGCAAAGCTGACTTATCCAACTCTGGACAGGATTTGCTCTCAAAGTCTTCACTCGAAGACATAGGATTTTGGTTAAGCATCACTTCAGTCATTCTGACTGGTTCTCTTGGACCCCACTTAACAGTACGGTGGTTCCTATGACTCAACAAAGAAGAAAAATAACGACGAAAGAACTAAGTCTTCGCGCTCCATAGTCTTCACGCGATGTCTTCTCATGTCATAGTCTTCAATGTGAATGTCTTCACATACCACCTTTGTCTTCAATGTCTTCTTACATTTTTAGGGGTCATCTCTGGTAGGAAAACCGAATCAATGAGGGACTTCTACCTGTGTTATCCTGCAATTCTCACAAACACATTAGTCCCTCAACTAGGTTTGTCGTCAATACTCCAAAACCAACTAGGGGTGGCACTAGATGCACTTACAGTGGTTGATGTAGTCGAACATCTTCGCGATCCAACCGATCAAGTACCGAATGTATGACACCTCCGAGTTCAGCACACGTTTAGCTCGATGACGTCCCTCGAACTCTTGATCCAACAGAGGGTCGACGGAAAGTTTTGTCAGCACGATAGCATGGTGACGGTGATAGTGATGTGATCCGCGCAGGGCTTCGCCTAAGCACAACGACGCTATGGCCAGAGGAGTAAACGGTGGAGAGGGGTGCCGCACACGGCTTGTAATAATTGGTGTGTCTCCAAGGGGTGCCGTGCCCACGTATATAAAGGAGGGAGAGGAGGAGGCCAGACACCAGGGGGCGCTCCAATAGGGGGGAGTCCTACTTGGACTCCAGTCCTAGTAGGTTTCGGCACCCCTTTTTTCTTTCTCATGTAGGGGGGAAAGAGGGAAGGAGAGGGAGAGGGGGAAAGGAAATGGGGGTCGCGCCCCCTTCCCCTTGTCCAATTCGGACAACCCACGGGGGGCGCTACCCCTTTTGGGCTCCCCTCTCTCTCCCCTATGACCCATGTTGGCCCATTACTTCCTCGAGGGATTCCGGTAAGCCCTCGATACTCCAATAAATATCCAAAACGTTCTGAAATCATTCCGTTGTCCAAATACTATCGTCCAATATATCAATATTTACCTCTCGACCATTTCGATACTCCTCGTCATGTCCGTGATCTCATCCGGCACTCCGGACAGTCTTCGGTCACCAAAACACATAACTCATAATACAAATCGCCATCGAATGTTAAGCATGCGGACTCTACAGGTTTGAGAACTAAGTAGACATGACCGAGACACATCTCCGGTCAATAACCAATAGCAGAACCTGGATGCTCATATTGGTTCCTACATATTCTATGAAGATCTTTATCGGTCAAACCGGAATGAAGACATATGTAATTCCCTTTGTCATTAGTATGTTACTTGCCCGAGATTCGATCATCGGTATCCTCATACCTAGTTCATTCTCGTTACCGGCAAGTCTCTTTACTCGTTCTGTAATGCATCATTCTGCAACTAACACTTTTGTCACATTGCTTGCAAGGCTTATAGTGATGTGCATTACCGAGAGGGCCCAGAGATACCTCTCCAATACTCGGAGTGACAAATCCTAATCTTGATCTATGCCAACCCAACAAACACCTTCGGAGACACCTATATAGCATCTTTATGATCACCCAGTTACGTTGTGACGTTTGATAGCACACAAGGTGTTCCTCCGGTATTCGGGAGTTGCATAATCTCATAGTCAGAGGAATATGTATAAGTCATGAAGAAAGCAATAGCAATAAAACTTAATGATCATTATGCTAAGCTAACGGATGGGTCTTGTCCATCACATCATTCTCCTAATGATGTGATCTCGTTCATTAAATGACAACACATGTCTATGGTCAGGAAACTTAACCATCTTTGATTAACGAGCTAGTCTAGTAGAGGCATACTAGGGACACTTTGTTTTGTCTATGTATTCACACATGTATCAATTTCTGGTTAATACAATTCTAGAACAAATAATAAACATTTATCATGATATGAGGAAATATAAATAACAACTTTATTATTGCCTCTAGGGCATATTTCCTTCAGTCTCCCACTTGCACTAGAGTCAATAATCTAGATTACATTGTAATTATTGTAACACCCATGGAGTCTTGGTGTTGATCATGTTTTTCTCGTGGAAGAGGCTTAGTCAACGGGTCTACAACATTCAGATCCGTATGTATTTTGCAAATCTCTATGTATCCCTCCTTGACTTGATTGTGGATGGAGTTGAAGCGTCTCTTGATGTGTTTGGTTCTGTTGTGAAATCCGGATTCCTTCGCTAAGGCAATTGCTCCAGTATTAACACAAAAGATTTTTATTAGACCCGATGCACTAGGTATGACACCTCGATCGGATACGAACTCCTTCATCCAGACTCCTTCATTTGCTGGTTCCGAAGCAGCTATGTACTCCACTTCACACGTAGATCCCTCCATGACGCTCTGCTTGGAACTGCACCAACTGACATCTCCACCATTCAATATAAATATGTATCCGGTTTGTGACTTAGAGTCATCCGGATCAGTGTCAGAGCTAGCATCAACGTAACCATTTATGATAAGCTATTTGTCACCTCCATAAACGAGAAACATATCCTTAGTCCTTTTCAGGTATTTCATGACGTTCTTAACCGCTATCCAGTGATCCACTCGTGGATTACTTTGGTACCTCCCTGCTAAACTTATAGCAAGGCACACATCAGGTCTGGTACACAGCATTGCATACATGATAGAACCTATGGCTGAGGCATAGGGAATGACTTTCATTTTATCTCTATCTTCTGAAGTGGTCAGGCATTGAGTCTGACTCAACTTCACACCTTGTAACACAGGCAAGAACCCTTTCTTTGATTAATCCATTTTGAATTTGTTCAAAACTTTATCAAGGTATGTGCTTTGTGAAAGTCCAATTGAGCGTCTTGATCTGTCTCTATAGATCTTGATGCCCAATATATAAGTAGCTTCACCGAGGTCTTTCATTGAAAAATTCATATTCAAGTATCATTTTATGCTATCCAAAAATTCTGTATTATTCCCAATCAACAATATGTCATCCACATATAATATTAGAAATGCTACAGAGCTCCCACTCACTTTCTTGTAAATACAGACTTCTCCAAAAGTCTGTATAAAACCATATGCTTTGATCACACTATCAAAGCGTATATTCCAACTCCAAGATGCTTGCACCAGTCCATAAATGGATCATTGGAGATTGCACACTTTGTTAGCACCTTTAGGATCGACAAAACCTTCTGATTGCATCATATACAACTCTTCTTTAAGAAAACCATTAACGAATGCAGTTTTGACATCCATTTGCCAAATTTCATAATCCTAGAACGCGGGAATTGCTAACATGGTTCGGACAGACTTAAGCATCGCTACGGGTGAGAAGGTCTCATCGTAGTCAACTCCTTGAACTTGTCGAAAACCTTTTGCGGCATGTCAAGCTTTGTAGACAGTAATATTACCATCAGCGTCAGTCTTCTTCTTGAAGATCCATTTATTCTCTATGGCTTGCGAATCATCGGGCAAGTCAACCAAAGTCCATACTTTATTGTATACATGGATCCTGATGAAGCTATGTACCTAGGGTAGGGGCATGGACCTATCCAAACTGACCTACCCAAGGACATCTCCAGAAGAAATCATCTTTCAATCGACTTGGAGGTGTTCCACTCGACAGACTCGAAGATACTCGACCAAGAAGCAACCACTCGACCAAGACCAAGCCACTCGACAGTCAGGAGACCTAAAGGCACTCCGCATGCTAACGGTCGGTTATTAAGTAGCTTTTATGGTCATCGTAGCACTTTATTACTACGCCCTGCCTTAATGTACATTGAACCCTTTGTAATGTGGGCTGGCTGGGGTCCTGGCGCACTCTATATAAGCCACCCCCCTCCTCCGAGACAAGGGTTCGCACCCCTGTAATTCATACACGCATAATCCAGTCGACCGCCTCTGGGCTCTGAGACGTAGGGCTATTACTTCCTCTGAGAAGGGCCTGAACTCGTAAACCTTGCGTGCTTACAACTTCTCCATAGCTAAGATCTTGCCTCTCCATACTTACCCCCCTACACTACTGTCAGACTTATAACCACGACAGTTGGCGCCCACCGCGGGGCAGGTGTTTTAGCGTTTTGTTGGAGGAGTTGCGATCTTTTCCGACCCGAATCATCATGGTTTTCGGCGGAGTTTTGGTGGAGGGTCGCGAGATCCGTCTCGGCGTGCTCACGTTCATCGCCGATGACTCCGCTTGGCTTCAGGAGGCTCCACTCAACGTGGACGCACTCCCTGTCCGTGGGGCAACGCACTTTAGTGCATGCGTCCGCGGCGTTCTCCTGCGGCAACCGTCGACCCCCTATCGGTTGGCTCCTGTGTTGTCCTCCCTCCCTGTTTCCCGCCGGCGCAAGCGCTCCGGTCGATCGAGACTTCAGCGGTGGGTGAGACACGCGGTGGCACGCCAGTCGGCCACCCCTCAAGTCGCGGCGATCGAGCCCGACGAATCCCTCTATGGCATGTTCGACCTGTCGACTGGCTCCGCAGAGACCGCATCCGAGTGCGACAACAGCGATCCGGCAGCGGAGGTTCTGATGGTCGATGGACCGGCCAGTCCTCCCGGTTTTCCCCGCACCGACGGAGGCGCGGGTGGAGGCGACCCGTCGCGTCCCCATGAGGAATATCTTCCCGAGCCTCTCACGTTGCTGCAGAGAGAAGAACTTCGCCGCCGGAACATGGATGCACTGCACACTCCTATCGTTGGAGAAACCCCCGAGGCTCGTGCCTTGGAAGACGCGCGCCTGGCAAACTTGGCCGAGCGCACTCGACTGGAGAACCTCCAGCGAGCACTCGACGAGCGTGCGCGACAACGGGTTCCTGAATCCAGTCAGCTCTTCCCGCCCCCGCAAGTATATCGAACTCCGGTTCAGAAATTAGCAGCTGCAGCCCGTATAGTAGAGTCGATTCAGCCTTCCCAGTCGGATGCTGGCAGAGGCTTGCTGCAGATCAGAGTGTTACTCCGGGCAGTAGGAGACCAGAATTCCACTGTTTCTTAGTCGCGGAACAGGATTCACAGCAGATCCGTTGCCGCGGACACAGTCCAGTCGGCTCATAGCCCAAGATCCCCCCGAGGCGTGAAGGACGTGGGGACCTGCGTAATCAGTATGGGAACCATGAGCAATATGATCACCGATTCGATTGTGATGATCGACGTCGAGTGCCCACCCCTCCCCCGAGGAGCGGGTCGTATGCGCCTCGACAACAGGATGACAGGCACCCTCGTAGTGTTGGGAGAAGGATTCCGGTCGACTCCAGGGAGCCAGGCTTTGATGCGAGATCCATTCTCGTTCAAGGTTTGGTCGACAGGAACAGAGATCACCGGGAAGGTCACGACAGAGATGCTCGTGCCAGCAGCAGAGCACATGTTTCGGGGCCAGAGTGCTTTAGTAGAGCCATCAGGGCCGCTGTTATTCCTCCCAACTTCAGGTTGGCGACTGGAGTCAGCAAGTTCACTGGCGAGTCCAATCCTGATACTTGGCTTGAAGACTACCGAGTGGCCGTCCAGATTGGTGGCGGCAATGATGAAGTGGCCATGAAACACCTGCCTCTCATGTTGGAGGGCTCGGCCAGAGCATGGCTGAACCAGTTAGCACCCAGCAACATTTACACTTGGGAAGATCTCGCCCGAGTGTTTGCCATCACATTTGAAGGAACATGCAAGAGGCCGGCAGGGCTGACGGAACTGCGGTCTTGCGTGCAGAAGACGAATGAAACCTTGAGGGATTACATTCAGAGATGGATCACGTTGCATCACACGGTAGAGAATGTGCCTGACCACCAAGCAGTCTGTGCCTTCAAAGAAGGCATCAAGTACAGAGAACTGAATCTGAAATTCGGTCGGACCGGAGATATGTCTCTGAACCGGATGATGGAGATTGCCACCAAGTACGCTAATGGTGAAGATGAGGATCGACTCAGGAGTGGCAAGCTCAAATCAGTCGCCCAAGAAACCGGAGGAAATTCCAATTGGAAATAGAAGCAGAAAGCCGAGCCGGCTGCTCCTGGGGAAGCCTTAGCTATAACCCAAGGAAAGTTTAAAGGGAAACCTAAAGGACCTTGGAACCCCAAGAAAGTTAAAGACCAGGATGGAAATGATGTGTTGGATTTGCCATGTCTCGTCCACACCAAGAAAGATGAAGAGGGTAATTTCATTTACCCGAAACATACCACTCGACAGTGTCGACTCTTGATCCAGCAGTTCCAGGGAAAGCAACCCAAATATAAGGAAAAGGAGTCGGACAAAATTGAGGACAAGGAAGATAGTGATGACGGATACCCTCAGGTCAATTCCACTCTGATGATTTTTGCAGATGTTGAAAGCAAAAGTCGACTGAAAGTTATCAACCGAGAGGTGAATATGGTCGCTCCGGCGACACCCAGTTATCTGAAGTGGTCTCAGACTGCCATAACATTCGACCGGTCCGATCACCCAACGCACATCGCGACCCCTGGGAGGCAAGCTTTGGTGGTCGACCCAGTTGTTGAAGGCACTCGACTGACCAAAGTCCTAATGGATGGTGGCAGTGGTTTAAACATATTATATGCTGAGACGTTGAAAGGGATGGGCATTCCGATGTCCAGACTCAGTGCCAGCAACATGAGTTTCCATGGAGTCATTCTTGAGAAGAAGGCTGAATCACTCGGCCAGATTGCTCTTGATGTGGTTTTCGGTGATTCCAAGAATTACCGCAAAGAAAAGTTGACATTTGAAGTTGTAGACTTCCAGAGTGGCTACCACGCTATTTTGGGCAGGCCGGCTTATGCACACTTCATGGCCCGACCATGTTATGTGTATCTCAAATTGAGGATGCCTGGCCCCAAAGGTGTGATCACTATTACGGGCAATTAGAAGAAAGCGGAAGAATGTTTTCAGAAAGGTTCGAAGATCGCCGATGCTCAGATGGCAGTGGTGGAGTTGCAGGAATACCAGAAGACTGCAGACCCGAGTGATTTGTTGCGAGCCAAGAAGCCTGCTACAAAATCAGCTTTTCAGTCGACTGGCGATACAAAGACAGCTCACATCCACCCGACCGACCCCAGCGCTGCTCCAACTTATATCTCGACAACACTCGACAGCAAATAGGAAGAAGCGCTCATCCAGTTCCTCCGTGAGAACTGGGACATTTTCGCATGGAAGCCTTCTGACATGCCGGGTGTTCACAGGGAGCTGGCTGAGCACCGCCTAAGAGTCGACTCAAAAGTAAAACCTGTCAAGGAACATCTCTGACGGTCCGCCGTCCAGAAGAGAAAGGCCATTGGCGAGGAGGTAGCTCGACTCTTAGCAGCGGAGTTCATCCGAGAAATCTACCACTCCGAGTGGCTCGCCAACGTTGTTATGGTCCCCAAGAGGGACAAGTCACTTCGCATGTGCATTGACTTTAAACATATCAATCGGGCCTGCCCGAAAGATCATTTTCCTCTCCCCCGCATCGATCAGATAGTCGACTCGACTATGGGATGTGAGCGACTGTCTTTTTTAGACACCTATTCCGGGTACCATCAGATCCGTCTGTATGGACCTGATGAGATCAAAACAGCCTTCATCACTCCATTCGGGTGCTTTTGTTATGTTACCATGTTGTTCAGCCTCAAGAATGCCGGAGCCACATTCATGAGGATGATTCAGAAGTGTTTGCTCACTCAAATCAGTCGGAATGTGGAGGCGTACATGGATGATATTGTGGTCAAGTCATGGAAGGGTTCCGACCTGTTGACTGGCCTTGCTGAAACCTTTGCCAACCTCAGGAGGTATGATATCAAGCTTAATCCATCAAAGTGCACATTCAGAGTTCCTGGCGGAAAATTACTCGGTTTTCTCGTTTCCGAACGGGGAATCGACGCCAATCCAGAAAAAGTCGGTACTATACTCTGAATGAAAAGTCCTGTGCGAGTGCACGACGTCCAGAATCTTACTGGTTGCTTGGCCGCCCTAAGTCGATTCATATCTCGTCTCGGTGAAAAGGCATTGCCTCTTTACCGATTGATGAAGAAGTCCGACAAGTTCGAGTGGACTCCTGAAGCTGATGCAGCGTTTGCAGAGCTCAAAGCTCTGCTCTCCACCCAGCCGGTGCTTGCTGCCCCAATCAGCAAGGAGCCTTTGCTGCTTTACATTGCAGCCACAGGACAAGTCGTCAGTATGGTACTTACGGTCGAGCGGGAAGAAGAAGGAAAAACCTTCAAAGTTCAGTGCCCAGTATATTATATTTCTGAAGTCTTGACCCCATCGAAGCAAAGATATCCTCATTATCAGAAGCTTGTATATGGGATTTATATGACCACAAAGAAAGTTTCTCACTACTTCTCTGATCATTCTATTACAGTCGTCAGCGACGCTCCATTGTCAGAGATCCTGCATAACAGGGATGCAACTAGTTGAGTGGCAAAGTGGGCGATTGAACTCCTTCCTCTAGATATCAAGTTTGAGGCAAAGAAAGCTATCAAGTCCCAGGCAATCGCAGATTTCGTCGCCGAGTGGATTGAACAGCAACTGCCGACTCAGGTTCACTCGGAGCATTGGACCATGTTCTTCGACGGCTCCAAGATGCTGAATGGTTCTGGTGCCGGAGTGGTGTTGGTCTCCCCTAGAGGAGATAAACTCAGATATGTTCTTCAAATCCACTTTGATTCCTCCAATAACGAGGCAGAATACGAAGCACTTTTATATGGGTTGCGCATGGCCATTTCACTCGGCATCCGTCGCCTCATGGTCTATGGCGACTCAGATTTGGTGGTTAATCAGGTGATGAAGGAATGGGACGTCAGAAGTCTAGCCATGACTGGTTATTGCAATGCAGTGAGAAAGCTGGAGAAGAAATTCGAGGGGTTAGAGCTTCATCACATACCCCGACTAAAAAATCAAGCAGCTGATGATCTGGCAAAAATAGGTTCCAAAAGAGAAGCCATTCCCAACAATGTGTTTTTGGAACACATCCACACGCCATCAGTTTAGGAGGATCCCTTCACTGAAGAGGCCCCGCAGCCAAAAAGTGCCACGGATCCGACTGAAGTTGAAATTCCAGCTGTGGTCGACCTGATCATGGAAGTCTTGGTCATCACTCCCGTCTGGACAGTACCATACATCGCGTACATCCTAAGGAAAGAACTCCCAGAGGACGAATAAGAGGCTCGACAGATCGTCCGTCGATCCAAGGCCTTTATAGTCATAAAGGGACGGTTATATAGAGAAAGCGCGACTGGGGTCAGCCGGAAGTGTATTACACCAGAAGAAGGTCAGATGATCCTTGATGATATCCACTCGGGGACCTGTGGTCATCATGCGTCCTCCCGGACCATTGTGGCTAAAGCATACCGAGCGGGATTCTACTGGCCAAGAGCCAATGAAATAGCAAAAGAGATAGTCGACAAATGTGAAGGATGTCAGTATTACTCCAATATGTCGCACAAGCCCGCGTCAGCCCTAAAAACCATTCCACTCGTCTGGCCCTTCACTGTTTGGGGGCTGGACATGGTTGGACCACTGAGAACGGGTAGGAGCAGCTTCACTCATGTACTGGTAGCAGTCGACAAGTTCACCAAATGGATTGAACCCAAGCCTACCAAGAATCTTGATGCTTGCACTGCTATCAGTTTCATCAGAGAGTTGATATTCAGATATGAAGTTCTGCACAGCATCATCACTGACAATGGGTCAAACTTCGATTCCGACAAATTCAGGGCCTTTTGCGCCTCTCAGGGCACTCGGGTCGACTATGCTTCGGTCGCTCACCCCCAGTCGAATGGGCAAGCAGAAAGGGCAAACGGCCTAATTCTCAAAGGACTAAAACCACGATTGATGCGCGATCTCAAGCACGCAGCAGGTGCATGGGTCAACGAGCTTCCATCAGTCCTTTGGGGATTGAGGACAACCCCGAACCGATCGACCGGAAGAACCCCATTCTTTCTGGTCTACGGAGCCGAGGCAGTCTTGCCGAGTGACCTGCTTCACAACGCTCCCTGAGTCGAGCTCTACTCTGAAGATGAAGCAGAACAAGCCCGGCAGGACGCAGTCGACCTCCTGGAAGAAGAAAGAGAAATGGCCATGATCCGATCGACCATCTATCAGCAAGACTTGCGTCGATTCCATGCCAGAAACGTGAAGAGTCGAGCCTTCCAAGAAGGAGACTTAGTCCTCTGAGTGGATCAGCAGAAACCACACAAACTCGCTCCTACTTGGGAAGGCCCCTTCATAGTCACCAGAGTCCTCCACAATGGAGCATACCACCTCTACAATGTCGATCGCCAGATTGATGAGCCGCGAGCCTGGAATGCGGAGCTCCTCCGCCCCTTTTATACTTGAATTCTCACTCGAATGAGATGTAATAAGAAAAAACTCCTATGGTTTATTTATCAAAGACAAGAGCGTTATAATTTTCCCAGTGATTATTATTGTTTTTGTTTGCGTGAGAAATCCCCCAGTGGGTGGCTTAGCTGCGAATCCGCTTCGCCTAAGTTTGTAAAAATAATTTCCTACCGAGTGGCGAGCCAGCCTCCCACTCGGGGGCTTAGCTGCGAATCCGTTTCTCCTAAGTATTTAAAAAATCCTACCGGGTGGAGAGCAACCCTCCCACTCGGGGGCTTAGCTGCAGTCCAGTACTCGCCTAAGATTCTCTCACTTGGAGACTTAGCTGCAGTCCGGCACTCGCCTAAGTTTGAAAAAATCCTACCGAGTGGAGAGCAATCCTCCCACTCGGGGGCTTAGTTGCAGTCCAGTACTCGCCTAAGTTCTCTCACTTGGAGACTTAGCTGCAGTCCGGCACTCGCCTAAGTTTGAAAAAATCCTACCGAGTGGAGAGAAATCCTCCCACTCGGGGGCTTAGCTGCAGTCCAGTACTCGCCTAAGTTCTCTTACTTGGAGACTTAGTTGCAGTCTGGCACTCACCTAAGTTTGAAAAAATCCTACCGAGCAGAGAGCAATCCTCCCACTCGGGGGCTTAGCTGCAGTCCGGCACTCGCCTAAGTTTGAAAAAATCCTACCGAGTGGAGAGCAATCCTCCCACTCGGGGGCTTAGTTGCAGTCCAGTACTCGCCTAAGTTCTCTCACTTGGAGACTTAGCTGCAGTCCGGCACTCGCCTAAGTTTGAAAAAAATCCTACCGAGTGGAGAGCAATCCTCCCACTCGGGGGCTTAGCTGCAGTCCAGTACTCGCCTAAGTTCTCTCACTTGGAGACTTAGCTGCAGTCCGGCACTCGCCTAAGTTTGAAAAAATCCTACCGAGTGGAGAGCAATCCTCCCACTCGGGGGCTTAGCTGCAGTCCAGTACTCGCCTAAGATTCTCTCACTTGGAGACTTAGCTACAGTCCGGCACTCGCCTAAGTTTGAAAAAATCCTACCGAGTGGAGAGCAATCCTCCCACTCGAGGGCTTAACTACAGTCCAGTACTCGCCTAAGTTCTCTCACTGGGAGACTTAGCTGCAGTCCGGCACTCGCCTAAGTTTGAAAAAATACTACCGAGTGGAGAGCAATCCTTCCACTCGGGGGCTTAGATGCAGTCCAGTGCTCGCCTAAGTTCTCTCGCTTGGAGACTTAGCTGCAGTCCGGCACTCGCCTAAGTTTGAAAAAATCCTACCGAGTGGAGAGCAACCCTCCCACTCGGGGGCTTAGCTGCAGTCCAGTACTCGCCTAAGTATCTAAAAATCCTACCGAGTGGCGAGCCAGCCTCCCACTTGGAGGCTTAGCTGCAGTCCAGTACTCGCCTAAGTACGAAACACATCTGAATCCTCAAGGACGACGAGGTGCAGGTCGACTGCCACCTTCTCCGTGAGAGCTTCACCACAAATACAATGTGCGCTCCATCCTGCTTTGCAGTAACGAGGTGCAGGTCGACTGCCACCTTTTCCTTGAGAGCTTCGCCACAAATACAATGTGCGCTCCGTCCCGCTCTGCAGTAACAAGATGCAGGTCGACTACCACCTTCTCCTTTGGAGCTGCGCCACAAATACAAAAGTTGTCTCGAATGAAGAACGATTCCCACTCGACGGGGGAATCATGAAGATATTTAATGATAAACCAAGTTCAGATAAACCCTAAAGGTTCTGGACCACAGATCGAAGTGCTCGGGCTTTCAGCCCGAAAGAGTTTAACGGTTACAAAAACCACTCGGCATCCCGAGGCAAATTTAAGGTGAGGCATAAAAGTTTGTTCACTCCGCGGGGGGAGGACTAGCAGGCTCGACGAACTCGTCTAGGTCGACGCCATCGGCGATTCGAGTGGCTGCAGCGATGAAAGTCTCCATAAAAGATCGGAAGTCATGCTTCTGGGTGTTGGCAACCTTGATTGCCGCTAGCTTATCTTGACGCACCTCCTTGCAATGGACGCGAACTAGAGACAGGGCCACATCAGCTCCACACCGAGTAGAAGATTTCTTCCACTCCTGCACTCGATCAGGGATTTCGTTAAGTCGAGTCATCAGGGACTCGAGATCATTCTGGGGCGTGGTCTCTGGCCAAAGTGCTGGGTCGATCCGTGACATGGCGACCTTCAGTCGAGCCAAGTAGTCCACGACACCGTCGATGCGGGATTCCAGTCGGACCAGATTCATGGCAGTTTCATCTTTTACGGGAGAATTGATTGGGTCCAAACCTGGCTCAATCCGCCCAGTCTCCTCCTCGAAGTTCTGGCAAAACTCTGCATTCACGATCCAAGGATAAGTCAATTTTCGTACACTGAGTCAACATAAAAAAAATCAGTCAGAACAAAATGTGCACCTTCAAGCTTGATGAACAACTTCTTGGCAAGGCTCCTCAGATAGCTCTCCAGATCGTCCCTCCTGCGAGCAATGCTTTCCATCTTCTCGCCCAGGATGAGATTCTCCTTCTTCCAGCGCGAGCACTCCTTGTTGGCGTCATTCAGAGCAGATTTCAGCCTGGTATTCTCTTCTTCCAACTGGCCGACCGAAGCCAGTTTCTGTTCAGCTAGAGCAGTTCTGTCGTCAGCCTCCTTTCGAGCAGCATCCAAATCCTGATCCTTCTTCGCCAGAGCTTCTCTCAGTTTTTCTACAAAGAAATGATGCTTGATTCAGAAAGAGCAGAAGGGTACTCAAGCCTAAGACAGACCAGTCGACAAATTCGTTTTACCAGTGGCGTCGTCCTTGACCCTTTGCAGCTCTGTCTTGGCCAGCTCCAAGTCAAGGTTTAGTTGGATCTGTTGTTTCTCCAAGTCAGCAAAGCGAGCTCCAAGATCACAAGATTTCTGAAATCAAAGCGGAGAAGTTATTTTTACAGCGAAAAACAACAAAGTCAATAAGTACTAAGGCTACGGTCGACTGCCCGCAGTCCACCATAGCCTCGGGGACTACACCCAGTGGGTGCACTTTGCGTGCCCCCACCAGTTCTGATCCCACTCGACCGGCCCGCCGAAGTCGAGTGCAGGGAGTAAAAAAAGAAGAGAGAAAGAACTCAGACCACAGTCGACTGCCAGCAGTCGACCGCGGTCTCGGGGACTATACCCAGTGGGTGCACTTGGCGTGCCCCCACCGGTTCTGACCCCACTCGACCAGACCGAGTGGAAGAGACAAACTATCAGTTTGGTTTACACTCGACAAAATACAAAGACTACAGTCGACTGCCCGCAGTCCACCGTAGTCTCGGGGACTACACCCAGTGGGTGCACTCAGCGTGCCCCCACTAATTCAAAGTTCAATCATCGCACCCAGTGGGTGTACTAACGCAAAGATTTTCGGAGCAAATATTTTCGGAAAGAGTCTTCAAATATCATATCCTAACAGAACAAGCGGCGACCAACTAACCTGAACGTTGCTTTAGAGAGCCGAGTTGGCATCGTAGGCAGCCTGACTGGCGTCCTGCACCATGTTCATCTTCTCCATCATGACGCCCGCCTGGCGTATAGCTTCCCTGGCAGCATTCACTTTGTCTTCTGGGACATGATGGGTCGCAAAAACTGAAGGTGGGTCGACAGGGGCCTGAGCAGTCGACGAAGAAGGCAAGGCACTCGACAGTGGCACGGTGAAGGTAACAGAACCCCAATTGGCGTCGCCGGTGTCCTGAACGGCTAGTTCCGCCCTCAGCGTCGACTGTAGCGCCTCGCTTGCAGGAGCTTGCCTATTCTTCCTCGTCAAAGACCTCTCGGGCTCTTCATCATCATCGGGGAGGTCAATAATGTTGGGAGCTGTGCAAAGTTCAATTGCCAAAATCACGTCACCCAATGATGCACATTGCAGTTGAATCGACCGAACAAAGACAGTATGGCAGAAATCATACCCAGATTAGAAGTGACCGCATCCTCCATCACCTCATCATCGTCCCTGTAAGCTGAGGTCCCGGAAGTGGCAGCGCTGACAGTTCCAAAGTTCGTCCAGTTAAAACAAGAAAAACAAACAGCGCGGAGCATCGATTGAATACAAAGAGAGACACTCACGCGGAAGCGACGGGGATATCAATCTTGATCTTCGGCAACGCCTTCCGAGTCTTCGGCTCTGCAACTTTGGGGTGCTTTGGCGCCTTCTCAGTCGGGGTTGGTGAAGAGATCCGAGGACGCTTCGAAGACTGACCAGCCTGAGCAGTTGCCTTTTCGCAGGCGCTCGGTCGTTCTTGGTCAAGCTTGGATCGCCTCTCCCTGCGAGGGGGCGACTCGACTTCTTCTCCATCGCTTGAGTCGTCGCTTCCTCCATCCCCTTCACCGTCGGAAGTCCACTCGCCACTGTCGCCGCCACTCGCCTCGCCTTCCAGAGCTTGCTCTTGCTCTCCGTTGGGCATTGAATACATTTCAATAATGGCCTGAAAGAAAGCAGGGAGAACAAAGTCAGTCGACGCAGTATAGGCAGCTGCGCGAGTGAATTCAGATTACAAGCAAAAACTCGGAATCAGACCTTCTCTGGTGCATGAGACTGGTCGAATGGGGGAACTCTCCTGGCTCCCCTAGGGTTATCCTTGTTTCCGGTAATGCCCGACAGCCACTTCTCCAGTGTGTCGTCATCGACCTCCTCCGGGTGAATCCGAGTGGAGTCTTCAAGACCCAAATACATCCACATCGGATGGTCTCGGGCTTGAAGAGGCTGGATGCGCCGCTGAAGGAAGACCTCCAAGAGATCCATACCGGTGACCCCGTCACGGATAAGCTGGACCACTCGCTCGACCAGCACCCTCACCTGCGCTTTCTCCTCCGGGAGCACCTTCAAAGGGGATGGTTTCCTCACTCGGTCCATGGTAAAGGGAGGGAGGCCAGTCGACTGCCCTGGCGTCGACTGGTCTTTACAGTAAAACCAGGTCGACTGCCATCCGCGAACTGAGTCGGGAAGAATCATGGCCGGAAAGGAGCTTTTCCCTCTCATCTGGATACCAAGACCCCCACACATCTGGATCACTTGAATCCTCTCGTCACTCGGATTAGCCTTTTTCACTGTCTGGGAGCGACAAGTGAAAATATGCTTGAAAAGACCCCAGTGAGGTCGGCAACCCAGGAAATTCTCACACAAAGAAATGAAAGCGGCGAGATAAACGATTGTGTTGGGAGTAAAATGGTGGAGTTGTGTCCCAAAGAAGTTCAGAAATCCTCAAAAGAAAGGGTGAGGAGGCAAGGAAAATCCACGGTCGACGTGGGTGGCAAGAAGAACGCGCTCACCCTCCCGGGGTTGCGGCTCGGATTCCTTCCCCGGAAGCCGCGCCGAGTCATAGGGGATCAGCCCTCCCTCGGCCAGGTCGTCGAGGTCTTCTTGGGTGAGCTTCGAGTGGATCCAGTCGCCCTGGATCCAGCCCTTCGGCAGGCCGGTTCGCGAGGAGGATCCGCCCCGACTGGTCGCCTTCCCCTTTGACCTCGTCGTCGCCTTCTTTGCCCGCTCCAGAGCCGTTGTCTTCTCCTTCCCCATCGTCGCCGGCGAGACGCGTACGGAACGGTTGGCGCGAGGGCGAGAGCGAGCGCAGTGGAGGAGCGTGAAGAGGAGAAGAGATAATGGGGACGCACTGTTCGGGAGACCCCGGTCCAACACCTTATATGAGGCCGCTTCCGAGTGGCTGACTGGTAGGCCCGGACGGTTCTGTAAAATCCCGTAACAATCGCGCGCGCGATACGGGGCGAAAAAGGTGGCGCAGGGATCGAGGCGGCTCCGCTCTATCCCATCTGATTACTGCGGCCTCCCACGTCCCGCGCGCTTCCCAAAATTCGGATCCCACGAAATCTGCGGGCAACGGAACAACTTGTCAGACCAAAGATCTCCTCCACACCGTCACTCGGAGCCTTTCAAGTAAAGAAACTCACTCGACAAAAACCTAAGAATGGATCAAGGCGACTAGAAAGGAAGTCGCTGGCATCGCTCAGGTTCATTGATCCGAAACAAGAAATGCTCACGGCATGAAAAATGAGTCGGAGAAGTTCTCAATCCCTTTCCCACTCAAACCTCGATCCATTCGGGGGCTAATGATGAAGCTATGTACCTAGGGTAGGGGCATGGACCTGTCCAAACTGACCTACCCAAGGACATCTCCAAAAGAAATCATCTTTCAATCGACTTGGAGGTGTTCCACTTGACAGACTCGAAGATACTCGACCAAGAAGCAACCACTCGACCAAGACCAAGCCACTCGACAGTCAGGAGACCTAAAGGCACACCGCATGCTAACGGTCAGTTATTAAGTAGCTTTTATGGTCATCGTAGCACTTTATTACTAGCGTTACCAGTAACGCTCTGCCTTAATGTACATTGAACCCTTTGTAACGTGGGCTGGCTGGGGTCCTGGCGCACTCTATATAAGCCACCCCCTCCTCCGAGACAAGGGTTCGCACCCCTGTAATTCATACACGCATAATCCAGTCGACCACCTCCGGGCTCCGAGACATAGGACTATTACTTCCTCCGAGAAGGGCCTGAACTCGTAAACCTTGCGTGCTTACAACTTCTCCATAGCTAAGATCTTGCCTCTCCATACTTACCCCCCTACACTACTGTCAGACTTAGAACCACGACAGATCCCATCTCAGATTTCATGGCCTCAAGCCATTTTGCGGAATCTGGGCTCATCATCACTTCCTCCTAGTTCGTAGGTTCGCCATGGTCTAGTAACATGACTTCCAGAAAAGGATTATCATACCACTCTGGTGAGGAACGTATTCTGGTTGACCTACAAGGTTTGGTAGTAACTTGATCTGAAGTTTCATGATCATCATCATTAACTTCCTCACTAATCGGTGTAGGCATCACTAGAACTGATTTCTGTGATGAACTCCTTCTCTAGAAAGGATCCATTCTTAGCAACAAATATCTTGCCTTCGGATCTGTGATAAAAGGTGTACCGAACAGTTTCTTTTGGGTATCCTATGAAGACGCACTTCTCTGATTTGGGTTCGAGCTTATCAGGTTGAAGCTTTTTCACATAAGCATCACAACCCCAAACTTTAAGAAATGGCAGCTTACGTTTCTTGCTAAACCACAGTTCATCTGGTGTCATCTCAACGGATTTAGGTGGTGCCCTATTTAACATGAATGCAGCCATCTCTAAAGCATAACCCCAAAACGATAGTGGTAAATCGGTAAGAGACATCATAGATCGCACCATATCTAATAAAGTACGGTTACGACGTTCGGACACACCATTACGCCGCGGTGTTCCAGGTGGCGTGAGTTGCGAAACTATTCCACATTGTTCCAAATGAAGACCAAACTCGTAAATCAAATATTCGCCTCCACGATCAGATCGTAGAAACTTTATTTTCTTGTTATAATGATTTTCCACTTCACTCTGAAATTCTTTGAACTTTTCAAATGTCTCAGACTTATGTTTCATTAAGTAGATATACCCATATCTGCTCAAATCATCTGTGAAGGTCAGAAAATAACGATACTCGTCGCGAGCCTCAACACTCATCGGACCGCATACATCAGTATGTATTATTTCCAATAAGTCAGTAGCTCGCTCCATTGTTCTGGAGAACGGACTCTTAGTCATCTTGCTCATGAGGCATGGTTCGCAAGCATCAAGTGATTCATAATGAAGTGATTCTAAAAGCCCATCAGCATAGAGTTTCTTCATGCACTTTACACCAATATGACCTAAACATCAGTGCCACAAATAAGTTGCACTATCATTATTAACTTTTTATCTTTTGGCTTCAATATTATGAATATCTGTATCACTACGATCGAGATTCAACAAAAATAGACCACTCATCATCAAGGGTGTATGACCATAAAATATATTACTCATATAAATAGAACAACCAGTATTCTCTGATTTAAATGAATAACCGTCTCGCATCAAACAAGATCCAGATATAATGTTCATGCTCAACGCTGGCACCAAATAACAATTTTCAGGTCTAAAACTAATCCCGAAGGTAGATGTAGAGGTAGCGCACTGACGATGATCACATCGACCTTGGAACCATTTCTGACGCGCATCGTCACCTCGTCCTTAGCCAATCTTCGTTTAATCCATAGCCCCAGTTTCGAGTTGCAAATATGAGCAACAGAACCAGTATAAAATATCCAGGCGCTACTACGAGCATTAGTAAGGTACACATCAATAACATGTATATCAAATATACCTTTCACTTTTCCATCCTTCTTATCCACCAAATACTTGGGGCATTTCCGCTTCCAGTGACCAGTCCCTTTGCAGTAGAAGCACTCAGTTTCAGACTTAGGTCCAGACTTGGGCTTCTTCCCGGGAGCAGCAACTTTCTTGCTATTCTTCTTGAAGTTCCCCTTTTTACCTTTGCCCTTTTTCTTGCAACTAGTGGTCTTGTTAACCATCAACACTTGATGCTCCTTCTTGATTTCTACCTCCGCAGCCTTAAGCATCGCGAAGAGCTCGGGAATTTTCTTTTCCATCCCTTGCATATTATAGTTCATCATGAAGCCTTTATAGCTTGGTGGCAGTGATTGAAGAACTATGTCAAAGACACTATCATCTGGGAGATTAACTCCCAGCTCAGTCAAGTGGTTATGGTACCCAGACATTCTGAGTATGTGTCCACTCACAAAACTATTCTCCTCCATTTTGCAGCTATAGAACTTGTTGGAGACTTCATATCTCTCAACTCGGGAATTTGCTTGAAATATTAACTTAAACTCTTGGAACATCTCATATGCTCCATGACGTTCAAAACGTCTTTGAAGTCCCGATTCTAAGACGTAAAGCATGGCACACTGAACTATCGAGTATCATCAGATTTAGCTTGCCAGACGTTCATAATGTCCGGAGTTGCTCCTGCAGCAGGCGTTGCACCTAGCGGTGCTTCTAGGACGTAATTTTTATGTGCAGGGATGAGGATAATCCTCAAGTTACGGACCCAGTCCGTGTAGGTGCTACCATCATCTTTCAACTTAGCTTTCTCTAGGAATGCATTAAAATTCAAGGGAACGGTAGCTCGGGCCATTGATCTACAACAACATAGATATGAAAAAACTATCAGGACTAAGTTCATGATAAAATTAGGTTCAATTAATCATATTACTAAAGAACTCCCACTTAAATAGCCATCCCTCTAGTCATCTAAATGATCACGTGATCCATATCAACTAAACCATGTCCGATCATCACGCGAGATGGAGTAGTTTTCAATGGTGAACATCTCTATGTTGATCATATCTACTATATGATTCACGTTCGACCTTTCGGTCTCAGTGTTCCGAGGCCATATCTGCATATGTTAGGCTCGTCAAGTTTAACCTGAGTATTCTGGATGTGCAAAACTGTCTTACACCCGTTGTATGTGAACGTAGAGCTTATCACACCTGATCATCATGTGGTGTCTCGGCATGATGAACTGTATCAATAGTGCATACTCAAGGAGAACACTTATACCTTGAAATTTAGTGAGGGGTCATCTCATAATGCTACCGCCGTACTAAGCAAAGTAAGATGCATAAAAGATAAACATCACATGCAATCAAAATATGTGACATGATATGGCCATCAGCATCTTGTGCCTTTGATCTCCATCTCCAAAGCACCGTCATGATCTCCATCGTCACCGGCTTGACACCTTGATTTCCATCGTAGCATCGTTGTCGTCTCGCCAAATATTGCTTCTACAACTATCGCTACCGCATAGTGATAAAGAAAAGCAATTACATGGCGATTACATTTCATACAATAAAGCGACAACCATAAGGCTCCTGCCAGTTGTCGATAAGCTTTACAAAACATGATCATCTCATACAATAACTTCTATCACATCATGTCTTGACCATATCACATCACAACATGCCCTGCAAAAACAAGTTAGACGTCCTCTACTTTGTTGTTCCAAGTTTTACGTGGCTTCTACAGGCTTCTAGCAAGAACCGTTCTTACTTACGCATGAAAACCACAACGATTTTTCGTCAAGTGTGTTGTTTTAACCTTCAACAAGGACCGGCCGTAGTCAAACTTGATTCAACTAAAGTTCGAGAAACAGACACCTGCCAGCCACCTTTATGCAAAACAGGTTGCATGTCTGTCAGTGGAACTGGTCTCATGAACGTGGTCATGTAATGTTGGTCCGGGCCTCTTCATCCAACAATGCCGCCGAATCAAAGTAAGACATTGGTGGTAAGCAGTATGACTATGATCGCCCACAACTCTTTGTGTTCTACTCGTGCATATCATCTACGCATAGACCTGGCTCGGATGCCACTGCTGGGGAACGTAGCATGCAATTTCATACAAATTCCTATGAACACACAAGATATATCAATGAGATGCTTAGCAACGAGAGGGGAAGAGTGAGTCCATGTAGCCTCGTAGACCAAAAGCGGAAGTGTTAGGTTAACGCGGTTGATGTAGTCGAACGTCTTCGCGATCCAACCGATCAAGAACCAAACGTACAGCACCTCCGAGTTCAGCACACGTTCAGCTCGATGACGTCCCTCGAACTCTTGATCCATCAGGTTGTCGAGTCAGAGTTTCGTCAGCATGACAACGTGGTGACGGTGATGGTGATGTGATCCGCGCAGGGCTTCACCTAAGCACTATGATGCTACGACCGGAGGAGTAAACTGTGGAGGGGGGCACCGCACACGGCTTGGAACAATTGGTGTGTCTCCAAGGGGTGCCCTGCCCACGTATATGAAGGAGGGAGAGGAGGAGGTCGGCCACCAGGGGCGCGCCAAGAGGCGTAAGTCCTAATAGGACTCCAGTCCTAGTAGGATTCGGCCCCCCTTTTTTCCTTCTCATGGAGGGGGGAAGAGGGAAGGAGAGGGAGAGGAGGAAAGGAAAGGCAGGGCCGCACCCCATCCCCTTGTCTAATTCAGACAGCCCATGGGGGGTGCACGCCACCCCTTGTGGGCTCCCCTCTCTCTCCCTTATGGCCCATGTTGGCCCATTACTTCCCCGGGGGTTTCCGGTAACCCCTCGGTACTCCGATAAATATCCGAAACGTTTCGAAACCATTCCGGTGTCCAAATACTATCTTCCAATATATCAATCTTTACCTCTCGGCCATTTCAAGACTCCTCGTCATGTCCGTGATCTCATCCGGGACTCTGAACAATCTTCGGTCACCAAAACACATAACTCATAATACAAGTCGTCATCGAATGTTAAGCGTGTGGACCCTACAGGTTCGAGAACTAAGTAGACATGACCGAGACACATCTCTGATCAATAACCAATAGCGGAACCTGGATGCTCATATTGGTTCCTACATATTCTATGAAGATCTTTATCGGTCAAACCGCAATGACAACATACGTAATTCCCTTTGCCATCAGTATGTTACTTGCCCGAGATTCCATCATCGGCATCCTCATACCGAGTTCAATCTCGTTACCAGCAAGTCTCTTTACTCGTTCTGTGATGCATCATTGCGCAACTAACTCTTTAGTCACATTGCTTGCAAGGCTTATAGTGATGTGCATTACCGAGATGGCCCAGAGATACCTCTCCGATACTCGGAGTGACAAATCCTAATATTGATCTATGCCAACCCAACAAACACCTTCGGAGACACCTGTAGAGCATATTTATGATCACCCAGGTATGTTGTGACATTTGATAGCACACAAGGTGTTCCTCCAGTATTCGGGAGTTGCATAATCTCATAGTCAGAGGAATATGTATAAGCCATGAAGAAAGCAATAGCAATAAAAATTAACTATCATTATGCTAAGCTAACGAATGGGTCTTGTCCATCACATCATTCTCCTAATGATGTGACCACGTTCATCAAATGAAAACACATGTCTATGGTTAGGAAACTTAACCATCTTTGATTAACGAGCTAGTCTAGTAGAGGCATACTAGGGACACTTTGTTTTGTCTATGTATTCACACATGTATCAAGTTTTTGGTAAATACAATTCTAGCATGAATAATAAACATTTATCATGATATAAGGAAATATAAATAACAACTTCGTTATTGCCTCTAGGGCATATTTCCTTCAGTCTCCCACTTGCACTAGAGTCAATAATCTAGATTACATTGTAATGATTCTAACACCCATGGAGTCTTGGTGTGGATCATGTTTTGCTCGTGGGAGAGGCTTAGTCAACGGGTCTGCAAATCTCTATGTCTCCCTCCTTGACTTGATTGCGGATGGAGTTGAAGCGTCTCTTGATGTGTTTGGTTCTCTTGTGAAATCTGGATTCCTTCGCTAAGGCAATTGCTCCAGTATTAACACAAAAGATTTTCATTGGACCCGATGCACTAGGTATGACACCCAGATCGGATATGAACTCCTTAATCCAGAATCCTTCATTTGTTGCTTCTGAAGCAGCTATGTACTCTGCTTCACATGTAGATCCCGCCACGACGCTCTGCTTGGAACTGCACCAACTGACATCTCCACCATTCAATATAAATACGTATCCGGTTTACAACTTAGAGTCATCCGGATCAGTGTCAAAGCTAGCATCAACATAACCATTTACGATAAGTTCATTGTCACCTCCATAAATGAGAAATATATCCTTAGTCCTTTTCAGGTATTTCGGGATGTTCATGACAGTTGTCCAGTGTTCCTCTCCTGGATTACTTTGGTACCTCCCCGCTAAACTTATAGCAAGGCACACATCACGTCTGGTACACAACATTGCATACATGATAGAACCTATGGCCGAGGCATAGGGAATGACTTTCATTTTCTCTCTATCTTCTGAAGTGGTCGGGCATTGAGTCTGACTCAACTTCACACTTTGTAACTGATACGTCCATTTTGCATCATGCTTTTATATCAATATTTATTGCATTATGGACTGTTATTTCACTTTATATCATAATACTTATGGCTATTCTCTCTTATTTTACAAGGTTTACATAAGGAGGGAGAATGCCGGCAGCTGGAATTCTGGTCTGGAAAAGGAGCAAATATTAGAGACCTATTCTACGCAACTCCAAAAGTCCTGAAACTCCACGGAACGTCTTAAAAGAAATAAAGAAAAATCCACACCAAAGATGAAGGCCAGGGGGGCCACACCCTGCTCACGAGGGTGGGGGCGCCCACCCTAGGGCGCGCCCCCTACCTCGTGGGCCCCTTGATGGCTCTCCGACGCCCATCTTCTCGTATATGAGGTCTTTCGATGAGAAAAAAATAAGACGGAACTTTTTGGGACGAGACTCCGCCGCCACGAGGCGGAACCTTGGCGGATCCAATCTAGAGCTCCGGCAGAGCTGTTCTGCCAGGGAAACTTCCCTCCCGGAGGAGGAAATCATCACCATCATCATCACCAACGCTCATCTCATCGGGAGAGGGCAATCTCCATCAACATCTTCACCAGCACCATCTCATCTCCAAACCCTAGTTCATCTCTTGTATCCAATTCTTGTCTCAAAGACCGGGTTGGTGCTAGTAGTTTGCTAGTAGTGTTGATTACTCCTTGTAGTTGATGCTAGTTGGTTTATTTGGTGGAAGATCATATGTTCAGATCCTATATGCATATTATTACCCCTCTGATTATGAACATGAATATGCTTTGTGAGTAATTACGTTCATTCCTGAGGATAAGGGAGAAGTCTTGCTATGAGTAGTCATGTGAATTTGGTATTCGTTTGATATTTTGATAAGATGTGTGTTGTCTAGCCTCTGGTGGTGTTATGTGAACGTCGACTACATAACACTTCACCATTATTTGGGCCTAGAGGAAGGCATTGGGAAGTAATAAGTAGATGATGGGTTGCTAGAGTGACAGAAGCTTAAACCCTAGTTTATGCGTTGCTTCGTAAGGGGCTGATTTGGATCCATATGTTTCATGCTATGGTTAGGTTTACCTTAATACTTTTGTTGTAGTTGCAGATGCTTGCAATAGAGGTTAATCATAAGTGGGATGCTTGTTCAAGTAAGAATAGCGCCCAAGCACCGGTCCACCCACATATCAAATTATCAAAGTATCAAACGCGAATCATATGAACGTGATGAAAACTAGCTTGACGATATTCCCATGTGTCCTCGGGAACGCTTTTCCTATTATAAGAGTTTGTTCCGGCTTGTCCTTTGCTACAAAAGGATTGGGCCACCTTGCTGCACTTTATTTACTTTTGTTACTCGTTGCTCGTTACAACTCATCCTATCACAAAACTATCTGTTACCACTTATTTCAGTACTTGCAGAGAATACCTTGCTGAAAACCGCTTATCATTTCCTTCTGCTCCTCGTTGGGTTCGACACTCTTACTTATCGAAAGGACTACGATAGATCCCCTATACTTGTGGGTCATCAAGACTCTTTTCTGGCGCCGTTGCCGGGGAATGAAGCGCCTTTGGTAGGTGGAATTTGGTAAGGAAAAATTTATATAGTGTGCTGAAATTTCCTGTCACTTATTACTATGGAAAGTAATTCTCTGAGGGGCTTGTTCGGGGTATCTTCACCCCGTCTAGTAGAGCAAAGAGTTGCTCCTCAACCTACTGAACCTATTGAAAATGAAATTCCTTATAAGTATCCTTCGGGTATGATAGAAAAACTGCTAGATAACCCTTTTACAGGAGATGGAACAAAGCATCCTGATGAGCACTTAATATATGTGGATGAAGTTTGTGGATTATTTAAGCTTGCAGGTATACCCGATAATGTTGCTAAGAAGAAGGTCTTCCCTTTATATTTGAAGGGAGACGCATTGATATGGTATAGGCTATGTGATGATATGAGATCATGGGACTATAAAAGATTGAAGTTGGAATTTCATCAAAAGTATTACCCTATGCATCTTGTTCATCGTGATCGCAATTATATATATAATTTCTGGCCTCGCGAAGGAGAAAGCATCGCTCAAGCTTGGGGGAGGCTTAAATCAATGTTATATTCATGCCCCAATCATGAGATCTCAAGAGAAATAATTATGCAAAGTTTTTATGCTCGGCTTTCTAAAAACAATCGCACCATGCTCGATACTTCTTGTGCTGGCTCTTTTATGATGAAGACTATTGAATTCAGATGGAATTTATTGGATAGAATTAAAAGCAACTCTGAAGATTGGGACCTCGACGAAGGTAAGGAGTCAGGTATCACACCTAAGTTTGATTGTGTTAAATCTTTTATGGATAACGATATTTCCGTAAGTTTAGCACCAAATATCGACTTAACTCTGAGATAGTAGCTTCTTTCTGTGAATATTTTGCTACTTATGTTGATCTCCCTAAGGAGAAGTGGTTTAAATATCATCCCTCCATAGAAGTAAAAGTAGCTGCACCTATTAGAGTTGAAGAAAAGACTATCACTTATAATGATCCTATTGTTCCTACTTCTTACATTGAGAAACCATCTTTCCCTGTTAGAATAAAGGATCATGCTAAAGCTTCAACTGTTGTTCGTAAAAGCAATATTAGAACATATACACCTCCTGAGCAAGTTAAAGTAGAACCTAATATTGCTATTGTTAAAGATCTCTTGTCTAATAATATTGATGGGCATGTTATTCAGTTCGAAGGTGAAACTGCTAGAATTGCTAAACCTTGTGCTAAAGATAAACATAGACCTGTGGTAGGCATGCCTGTTATTTCTGTTAAAATAGGAGATCATTGTTATCATGGCTTATGTGATATGGGTGCTAGTGCTAGTGTTATACCTCATGACTTATACAAAGAAATTAAGAATGAAATTGCACCTGTTGAGTTAGAAGATATTGATGTTACTATTAAACTTGCCAATAGAGATACTATTGCACCAATTGCAATTGTTAGAGATGTTGAAGTCTTGTGTGGGAAAACTAAATATCCTGTTGATTTTCTTGTTCTTACTTCTCCACAACATAGCTTTTGTCCCATTATATTTGGTAGACCCTTTTTAAATACTATCAATGCTACCATAGATTGCACTAAGAATGTTGTTACTGTTGGCTTGGACGATATGGTTCATGAGTTTAATTTCTCTAAATTTAGTAAACAACATCGTGAGGAAGAATTACCTAGTAAGGATGAAATTATTGGTCTTGCTTCTATTGCCGTACCTCCTAGTGATCCTTTAAAACACTATTTGCTAGACCATGAAAATGATATGTTCATGAATGAAAGAAGGGAAATAGATGAAGTATTCTTTAAAATGGAACCTATTCTGCATCACAATTTGCTTGTTGAAATTTTAGGGGATCCTCCTCCACCCAAGGGTGATCCCGTGTTTGAGATTAAACCTTTGCCTGATAATCTTAAATATGCTTATCTTGATGAAAAGAAGATATATCATGTTATTATTAGTGCTAACCTTTCAGAGCATGAAGAAGAAAGATTATTGGAAACTCTGAAGAAGCATCGTGCTGCTATTGGATATACTCTTGATGATCTTAAGGGCATTAGTCCCACTCTATGTCAACATAAAATAAATTTGGAAGCAGATGCCAAACCAGTTCGTGATCCTCAACGACGTCTGAATCCTAAAATGAAAGAAGTGGTAAGAAAAGAAATACTAAAGCTTCTGGAGGCAGGTATAATCTATCCCGTTGCTGATAGTGAGTGGGTAAGTCCTGTCCATTGTGTCCCTAAGAAGGGAGGTATTACCGTTGTTCCTAATGATAAAGATGAATTGATTCCACAAAGAATTATCACAGGTTATAGGATGGTAATTCATTTCCGCAAATTAAATAAAGCTACTACGAAAGATCATTACCCCTTACCTTTTATTGATCAAATGCTAGAAAGATTATGCAAACATACACACTATTGCTTTCTAGATGGTTATTCTGGTTTCTCTCAAATACCTGTGTCGGCTAGAGATCAATCAAAGACTACTTTTACATGCCCTTTTGGTACTTTTGCTTATAGGCGTATGCCTTTTGGTTTATGTAATGCACCTGCTACCTTTCAAAGATGCACGATGGCTATATTCTCTGACTTTTGTGAAAAGATTTGTGAGGTTTTCATGGACGACTTTTCTGTCTATGGTTCCTCTTTTGATGATTGCTTGAGCAATCTTGATCGAGTTTTGTAGAGATGTGAAGAAACTAATCTTGTCTTGAATTGGGAAAAGTGCCACTTTATGGTTAATGAAGGTATTGTCTTGGGGCACAAAGTTTCTGAAAGAGGTATTGAAGTTGATAAAGCCAAGGTTGATGCTATTGAAAAGATGTCGTGTCCCAAGGACATTAAAGGTATAAGAAGTTTCCTTGGTCATGCCGGATTTTACAGGAGGTTCATTAAGGACTTCTCAAAAATTTCTCGGCCTCTGACTAATTTATTGCAAAAAGATATATCATTTGTCTTTGATGATGATTATGTAGAAGCATTTGAAATACTTAAGAAAGCATTAGCCACTGCACCTGTTGTTCAGCCACCTGATTGGAATTTACCCTTTGAAATTATGTGTGATGCTAGTGATTATGCTGTAGGTGTTGTTCTAGGGAAAAGAGTTGATAAGAAATTAAATGTTATTCATTATGCTAGTAAGACTCTAGACAATGCTCAAAGAAATTATGCTACTACTGAAAAAGAACTTTTAGCAGTTGTATTTGCTTGTGATAAGTTCATATCTTATATTGTTGATTCTAAAGTAACTATTCAAACAGATCATGCTGCTATTAAATATCTTATGAAAAGAAAGATGCTAAACCTAGACTTATTAGATGGGTTCTCTTGCTACAAGAATTTGATTTGCATATTGTTGATAGAAAGGGAGTTGAGAACCCCGTTGCAGACAACCTGTCTAGGTTAGAAAATATTCTTGATGACCCACTACCTATTAATGATAACTTTCCTGATGAACAATTAAATGTTATAAGTACTTCTCATAGTACTCCATGGTATGGTAATTATATTGTTGCTAAATTTATACCACCTAGCTTCACATACCAACAAAAGAAAAAGTTCTTCTATGATTTGAGACATTACTTTTGGGATGACCCACATCTTTATAAAGAAGGAGTAGATGGTGTTATTAGACGTTGTGTACCTGAGCATGAACAAGAAAAGATCCTACGCAAGTGTCACTCTGAGTCTTATGGAGGACACCACGCAGGAGATAGAACTGCACATAAGGTATTGCAATCTGGTTTTTATTGGCCTACTCTCTCCAAGGATGCCCGTAAGTTTGTCTTGTCTTGTGATGAATGTCAAAGAATTGGTAATATTAGTAGACGTCAAGAAATGCCTATGAATTATTCTCTTGTTATTGAACCGTTTGATGTTTGGCGCTTTGATTATATGGGACCTTTTCCTGCCTCTAATGGATACACACATATTCTAGTTGTTGTTGATTACGTTACTAAGTGGGTAGAAGCTATTCCAACTAGTAGTGCTGATCATAACACTTCTATTAAAATGCTTAAGGAAGTTATTTTCCCGAGTTTGGAGTCCCTAGATATTTAATGACTGATGGTGATTCACACTTTATTCATGGTGCTTTCCATAAAATGCTTGCTAAATATGATGTTAATCATAGAATTGCATCCCCTTATCACCCACAGTCTAGTGGTCAAGTAGAGTTGAGCAATAGAGAGCTCAAATTAATTTTGCAAAAGATTGTTAATAGGTGTAGAAAGAATTGGTCCAAGAAACTTGATGATGCATTATGGGCTTATAGAACTGCATACAAAAATCCTATGGGTATGTCTCCGTATAAAATGGTTTATGGAACAGCATGTCACTTACCTCTCAAACTAGAACATAAGGCATATTGGGCTATTAAAGAGCTCAACTATGATTTTAAACTTGCCGGTGAGAAGAGGTTATTTGATATCAGCTCACTTGATGAATGGAGAACCCAAGCTTATGAAAATGCCAAGTTGTTTAAAGAAAAAGTTAAAAGATGGCATGACAAAAGGATACAAAAGTGTGAGTTTAATGTAGGTGATTATGTATTGCTATACAACTCTCGTTTAAGATTTTTTGCAGGAAAACTTCTCTCTAAATGGGAAGGCCCCTATGTTATCGAAGAGGTCTATCATTCCGGTGCCATAAAAATCAACAACTTCGAGGGCACGAATCCGAAGGTGGTAAACGGTCAAAGAATTAAACATTATATCTCAGGTAATCCCATTAATGTTGAAACCAATATTATTGAAACTGTAACCCCGGAGGAATACATAAGGGACACTTTCCGGAACGTTTCAGACTCCGAAAAGGAATAGGTATGTGGTACGGTAAGTAAACCGACTCCAAAACAACTTTTAAGGCAATATTTCTCCATTTTGGAATATTTAGAAAAATAGAAAAATAAGTAGCAGTCCGGGAAGGACACGAGGGCCCCACTAGGGTGGTGGGCGCGCCCTACCCCCCTGGGCACGCCCCCCTACCTCGTGAGCACCTCGTGTTCCTTCCAGGCTTCGTTTTCTTGCACCTTACGTATTTTGGTCGGTAAAAATTCATTATATATTCTCCCGAAGGTTTTGACTCCCGTATCACGTAAACCTCCTATGTTCTTGTTTCGAGCTGTTTTCTGTCAGGGTTTTCCAGGCTAGGCATCATGTCGTCTCCCTCCTCCAACAATGGTGACAACAATGCTTGGCTAATTAAGATAGATCTGAATAGGGAAGAACCCACGAGGGTCAACAAGGATGAAAGGATCAAGAAGGCCACGGAGGATTAAGCTCCAGCAGCAAAAGACACCCTTCAAATTGATCATAACCTTCTTACCCCAACTGAGATCGAAGCTTTCAAGATGATTGAGTTAGCTCGTGTTCAAAACAAGTATCTCACACAAGAAAATATTTTGTTGAAGGAGCATATTGTTGCACTCAAGGGCATTATTCGCAAGCTGGAGGACCTCTTACGCTCGATGTGCGATTATCCGTCACCTCCACCTTCTTCACCGACAAAGGAGATATAATCACATGGGTATGGGCACTCCCCTTGGCAACTACCAAGCTTGGGGGAGGTGCCCCGGTATCATATCACAATCACAACTCCTATCTTTACCGTTTTTCTTAGTTCGATCCTATTAGTAGTATCTTGATCTAGTAGAATAAAGTTTATGGCATGATCTAGTTTTGAGTTTTGCTTTATGATCTCTCTATGTAATCGAGTTCATGAGCTATATATAATAACGGTTAGTGTTGAGTCAAGGGCTTGATTATTTTGCCATGATCGTGGGTGAATAAAAGAAAAGAGAAAAAGAATAAAAAGAAACAAAAATTTCATATTGATCTTATTGAGAGTAATGACTTCACATAGAAAGAGTATGATGATTAAAAGTTGTTGGGAGTTGGCAGACATAGCTTTGGTCATTGTTGCAATTAATAGGAAGTAATAAGGAAAGAGAGGTTTTCACATATAGATATATTATCATTGACATCTTTTATGATTGGGAGCACTCATTAAAATATGACATGCTAAAGAGTTGATGTTGGACATGGAAGACAACGTAATGAGTTATGTATTTCTTATATCTGAGATAAAGTATGTTGTCATGGATCCTCTAACTTGTTGAGCTTGCCTTTCCCCCTCATGCTAGCCAAATTCTCAGCACTAAGTAGAAATACTACTTGTGCTTCCAAAATCCCTAAACCAGTTTTGCCATGAGAGTCCACCATATCTACCTATGGATTGAGTAAGATCCTTCAAGTAAGTTGTCATCGGTGCAAAGCAATAAAAATTGCTCTAAATATGTATGATTTATTGGTGTGGGAGAAATAAGCTTTATACGATCTTGTGATGTGGAAGTAATAAAAGCGACGGACTGCATAATAAAGGTTCATATCACAAGGGGCAATATAAAGTGACGTTCTTTCGCATTGAGATTTTATATATCCAACCATAAAAGCGCATGGCAACCTCTGCTTCCCTCTGCGAAGGGCCTATCCTTTATTATTATCTTCTACCTTATGCAAGAGTCATGGTGATCTTCACCTTTTCTTTTTCATTTTATCCTTTGGCAAGCTCAGCATGTTGGAAAGAACATGATATATATCTAATTGGATGTAGGGGAGCATGAACCATTATTGTTGACATTACCCTTGAGGTAAAAGGTTGTGGGGCAAAACTATAAGCCCCTATCTTTCTCTGTGTCCGATTAAAACTCCGTAACCACAAGTATCGCGTGAGTGTTAGCAATTATGGAGGACTAAATGATAGTTGAGTATGTGGACTTGCTTTTTAGCTCTGACATAGACTCTTTCCGATGTTATGATAAATTGCAATTGCTTCAATGACTGAGATTATAGTTTGTCGGAGCCCAATAAGGTTTATGATTTATACTTTTGCATTGTGAATAGATCATCACTTGAACATAAGTAATCATATGACAAAATCTATATATGTTGTTGTTATGAGAATAATCATGATGCCTTCATGTCCGTATTTTATTTTTATCAACGCCTCTACCTCTAAACATGAGGACATATTTATTGTTATCGGCTTTTCGCTTGAGGACAAGCGAGGTCTAAGCTTGGGGGAGATGATACGTCCATTTTGCATCATGCTTTTATATCAATATTTATTGCATTATGGACTGTTATTTCACTTTATATCACAATACTTATGGCTATTCTCTCTTATTTTACAAGGTTTACATAAGGAGGGAGAATGCCGGCAGCTGGAATTCTGGTCTGGAAAAGGAGCAAATATTAGAGACCTATTCTGCGCAACTCCAAAAGTCCTGAAACTCCATGGAACATCTTAAAAGAAATAAACAAAAATCCACGCCAAAGATGAAGGCCAGGGGGGCCACACCCTGCTCACGAGGGTGGGGGCGCCCCCCCCCCTAGGGCGCGCCCCCCTACCTCGTGGGCCCCCTGGTGGCTCTCCGAGCCCATCTTCTCCTATATGAGGTCTTTCGATGAGAAAAAAATAAGAAGGAACTTTTTGGGACGAGACTCCTCCGCCACGAGGCGGAACCTTGGCGGATCCAATCTAGAGCTCCGGCAGAGCTGTTCTGCCGGGGAAACTTCCCTCCCGGAGGGGGAAATCATCACCATCGTCATCACCAACGCTCCTCTCATCGGGAGAGGGCAATCTCCATCAACATCTTCACTAGCACCATCTCATCTCCAAACCCTAGTTCATCTCTTGTATCCAATTCTTGTCTCAAAGTCCGGGATTGGTGCTAGTAGGTTGCTAGTAGTGTTGATTACTCCTTGTAGTTGATGCTAGTTGGTTTATTTGGTGGAAGATCATATTTCAGATCCTATATGCATACTATTACCCCTCTGATTATGAACATGAATATGCTTTGTGAGTAATTACGTTCGTTCTTGAGGACAAGGGAGAAGTCTTGCTATGAGTAGTCATGTGAATTTGGTATTCGTTTGATATTTTGATAAGATGTCTGTTGTCTAGCCACTAGTGGTGTTATGTGAACGTCGACTACATAACACTTCAGCATTATTTGGGCCTAGAGGAAGGCATTGGGAAGTAATAAGTAGATGATGGGTTGCTAGAGTGACAGAAGCTTAAAACCTAGTTTATGTGTTGCTTCGTAAGGGGCTGATTTGGATCCATATGTTTCATGCTATGGTTAGGTTTACCTTAATACTTTTGTTGTAGTTGTGGATGCTTGCAATAGAGGTTAATCATAAGTGGGATGCTTGTTCAAGTAAGAACAGCGCCCAAGCACCGGTCCACCCACATATCAAATTATCAAAGTATCGAACGCGAATCATATGAACGCGATGAAAACTAGCTTGACGATATTCCCATGTGTCCTTGGGAACGCTTTTCCTATTATAAGAGTTTGTTCCGGCTTGTCCTTTGCTACAAAAGGATTGGGCCACCTTGCTGCACTTTATTTACTTTTGTTACTCGTTGCTCGTTACAACTCATCCTATCACAAAACTATCTGTTACCACTTATTTCAGTACTTGCAGAGAATACCTTGCTGAAAACCGCTTATCATTTCCTTCTGCTCCTCGTTGGGTTCGACACTCTTACTTATCAAAAGGACTACGATAGATCCCCTATACTTGTGGGTCATCAGTAACACAGGCAAGAACCATCTCTTTGACTGGTCCATTTTGAACTTCTTCAAAACTTTATCAAGGTATGTGCTTTGTGAAAGTCCAATTAAGCGTCTTGATCTGTCTCTATAGATCTTGATGCCCAATATATTAGTAGCTTCACCGAGGTCTTTCATTGAAAAATTCTTATTCAAGTATCCTTTTATGCTATCCAATTTTTTTTATTATTCCCAATCAACAATATGTCATCCACATATAATATTAGAAATGATACAGAGCTCCCACTCACTTTCTTGTAAATATAGGCTTCTCCAAAAGTCTGTGTAAACCATATGCTTTGATCACACTATCAAAGCGTATATTCCAACTCCAAGATGCTTGCACCAGTCCACAAATGGATCGATGGAGCTTGCACACTTTGTTAGCACCTTCAGGATCGACAAAACCTTCTGGTTACATCATATACAACTCTCTTTAAGAAAACCTTTAAGGATTGCAGTTTTGGCACCCATTTGCCAAATTTCATAATCATAGAATGCGGCAATTGCGAACATGATATGGAAAGACTTAAGCATCACTACTGGTGAGAAGGTCGCATCGTAGTCAACTCCTTGAACTTGTCGAAAACCTTTCGCGTCATCAGCGTCAGTCTTCTTCTTGAAGATCCATTTATTCTCTATGGCTTGCCGATCATCGGGCAAGTCAACCAAAGTCCATACTTTCTTCTCATACATGGATCCCATCTCAGATTTCATGGCCTCAAGCCATTTTGCAAAATCTGGGCTCATCATCACTTCCTCATATTTCGTAGGTTCACCATGTTCTAGTAACATGACTTCCAGGACAGGATTACCATACCACTCTGATGTGGAACATACACTGGTTTACCTACGAGGTTCGGTAGTAACTCGATCTGAAGTTTCATGATCATCATCATTAACTTCCTCACTAATCAGTGTAGGCATCAGTGGAACTGATTTCTGTGATGAAATACTTGTCAATTCAAGAGAAGGTACAAATACCTCATCAAGTTCTACTTTCCTCCCACTCACTTCTTTCGAGAGAAACTCCTCCTCTAGAAAGGATCCATTCTTAGCAACAAATATCTTGCCTTTAGATATGTGATAGAAGGTGTACCCAATAGTTTCTTTTGGGTATCCTATGAAGACTCACTTCTCTGATTTGGGTTCGAGCTTATCAGGTTGAAGCTTTTTCACATAAGCATCGCAGTCCCAAACTTTAATAAACGACAGCTTAGGTTTCTTGCTAAACCACAGTTCATATGGTGTCGTCTCAACATATTTAGATGGTGCCCTATTTAACGTGAATGCAGCCGTCTCTAAAGCATAACCCCAAAATGATAGTAGTAAATCGGTAAGAGACATCATAGATCGCACCATATCTAATAAAGTACGGTTACAACGTTCGGACACACCATTACGCTGTGGTGTTCCAGGTGGCGTGAGTTGTGAAACTATCCCACGTTGTTTCAAATGAAGACCAGACTCATAACTCAAATATTCACCTCCACGATCAGATCGTAGAAAATTTATTTTCTTGTTACGATGATTTTCCACTTCACTCTCTAATTCTTTGAATTTTTCAAATGTCTCAGACTTATGTTTCATCTCATATGCTCCATGACGTCCAAAACGTCTTTGAAGTCCCGATTCTAAGCCGTAAAGCATGGCACACTGAACTATCGAGTATCATCAGATTTAGCTTGCCAGATGTTCATAACATCCGGAGTTGCTCCTGCAGTAGGCCTTGCACCTAGCGGTGCTTCTAGGACGTAATTTTTCTGTGCAGCAATGAGGATAATCCTCAAGTTATGGACCCAGTCCATGTAGTTGCTACCATCATCTTTCAATTTAGCTTTCTCTAGGAACGCATTAAAGTTCAAGGGAACGGTAGCACGGGCCATTGATCTACAACAACATAGATATGAAAAAACTATCAGGACTAAGTTCATGGTAAAATTAAGTTCAATTAATCATATTACTAGAGAACTCCCACTTAGATAGACATCCCTCTAGTCATCTAAATGATCACGTGATCCATATCAACTAAACCATGTCCGATCATCACGTGAGATGGAGTAGTTTTCAATGGTGAACATCTCTATGTTGATCATATGTACTATATGATTCACGTTCGACCTCTCGGTCTCAGTATTCCGAGGCCATATCTGCATATGCTAGGCTCGTCAAGTTTAACCTCAGTATTCTGCACGTGCAAAACTGTCTTACACCTATTGTATGTGCATGTAGAGCTTATCACACCCGATCATCATGTGGTGTCTCGGCACAATGAACTGTAGCAATGGTGCATACTCAGGGAGAACACTTATACCTTGAAATTTAGTGAGGAATCATCTTATAATGCTACCGCCGTACTAAGCAAAATAAGATGCATAAAAGATAAACATCACATGCAAACAAAACATGTGACATGATATGGCCATCATCATCTTGTGCCTTTGAACTCCATCTCCAAAGCACCATCATGATCTCCATCGTCACCGGCCTGACACCTTGATCTGCATCATAGCGTCGTTGTCGTCTCGCCAACTATTTCTTCTACAACTATCACTACTGCATAGCGACAAAGTAAAGAAATTACATGGCGATTGTATTTCATACAACAAAGCGACAACCACGAGGCTCCTGCCAGTTGCCGATAACTTCTACAAAACATGATCATCTCATACAATAACTTATATCACATCATGTCTTGACCATATCACATCACAATATGCCCTGCAAAAACAAGTTAGACGTCCTCTACTTTGTTGTTGCAAGTTTTATGTGGCTTCTACGGGCTTCTAGCAAGAACCGTTCTTACGTATGCATCAAAACCACAATGATTTTTTGTCAAGTGTGTTGTTTTAACCTTTAACAAGGACCGATCATAGTCAAACTTGATTCAATTAAAGTTCGAGAAATAGACACCTACCAGCCACCTTTATGCAAAATAAGTTGCATGTCTGTCGGTGGAACCGGTCTCATGAATGTGGTCATGTAAGGTTGGTCTGGTCCGCTTCATCCAACAATGTCATCGAATCAAAGTAAGACGTTGGTGGTAAGCAGTATGACTATGATCTCCCACAACTCTTTGTGTTCTACTTGTGCATATCATCTACGCATAGACCTGGCTCGGATGCCACTGTTGGGGAACGTACCATGCAATTTCAAAAAAAAATTCCTATGATCACGCAAGATCTATCTAGGATATGCTTAGCAACGAGAGGGGAAGAGTGAGTCCACGTACCCTCGTAGACCGAAAGCGGATGCATTAGGTTAATGCGGTTGATGTAGTCGAACGTCTTCGCTATCCAACCGATCAAGTACCGAATGTACGACACCTCCGAGTTCAGCACACGTTAATCTCGATGACGTCCCTCGAACTCTTGATCCAGCAGAGGGTCGAGGGAGAGCTTCATCAGCATGACAGTGTGGTGACGGTGATGGTGATGTGATCCGCACAGGGCTTCGCCTAAGCACAATGATGCTATGACCGGAGGAGTAAACTATGGAGAGGGGCACCACACATGGTTTGGAACAATTTGTGTGTCTCCAAGGGGTGCCCTGGCCATGTATATAAAGGAGGGAGAGGAGGAAGCCGGCCACCAGGGGCGCGCTGAGAGGCGGGAGTCCTACTAGGACTCCAGTCCTAGTAGGATTCGCCCCTCCCCTTTTCCTTCTCATGGAGGGGAAAGAGGGAAGGAGAGTTAGAGGGGGAATGGAAAGGGGGGCCGCACTGTCGGTGTCAAAACCGGCAGATCTCGGGTAGGGGTCCCAAACTGTGCGTCTTACGATCAAAGGTAACAGGAGATAGGGACACGATGTTTACCTAGGTTCGGGCCCTCTTAATGGAGGTAATACCCTTCTTCCTGCTTGATTGACTTTGATGAGTATAGGGGTTACAAGAGTTGATCTACCTCGAGATCGTAATGGATAAACCCTAGATGTCTAGCATGTGTGATTATCATTGCCTCTACGGACTAAACCCTCCAGTTTATATAGACACCAGAGGGGGATAGGTTTATACAGAGTCGGTTTACAAAGAAAGGAATCTTCATATATGAACGCCAAGCTTGCCTTCCACGCCAAAGGGGAGTCCCATCCGGACACGGGGGAAAGCCTTCCATCTTGTATCTTCATGACCCACGAGTCCAGTGATAACCCACAAGTATAGGGGATCAATTGTAGCCTCTTTCGATAAGTAAGAGTGTCGAACCCAACGAGGAGCTAAAGGTAGAACAAATAGTCCCTCAAGTTCTATCGACCACCGATACAACTCTACGCACGCTTAATGTTCGCTTTACCTAGAACAAGTATGAAACTAGGAGTACTTTGTAGGTGTTGTTGGATAGGTTTGCAAGATAATAAAGAGCGCGTAAATAAAAAGTATGGGCTGTTTAGATAAAGAAGCAATAAAGTAAATATAGCGAGTGTGGAAAAGTGGTGGTAGGAGTTGCGAAATTGTCCCTAAGCAATTGACTATGCTACTAGACCGATAGCAAGTTTTATGTGGGAGAGGCCACTGCTAGCATGTCATCCCTGACTTGGAATTCTATGCACTTATGATTGGAACTATTAGCAAGCATCTCCAATTACTAACATTCATTAACGTAAAACCCAACCATAGCATTAAGATATATTGGTCCCCCTTAATCCCGTATGCATCAATTTCTATTCTAGGTTTAAGCTTCTGTCACTCTTGCCCTCCAATACATAGTTCTCTCAACATACAACTAACCCTATGGTGTGATCCACGTGCGCGCTCATATGATGGGCACCAAAGGACAGCAACATAACCACAAGCAAATTAAATCAATCATAGTAATTCACCAATCAACGATAGGACAACGAAAATCTACTCAGACATCATAGGATGGCAACACATCATTGGATAATAATATGAAGCATAAAGCACCATGTTCAAGTAGAGGGTACAGCGGGTTGCGGGAGAGTGGTCCGTTGTAGATAGATGGGGGAAGGTGATGAAGATGTTGGTGAAGATGACGGAGGTGTTGGTGTAGATTGTCGTCACACGATGATGGCCCCGGCGGCGTCTCGGCGCCACCGGGAGAGAGGGGGAGAGAGCCCCCCTTCTTCTTGTTATTCCTTGAAGGGTTTCCCCTCTGGTCCATGGTCTCCATGGCGTGGGAGGGGCGAGAGCCCCTTTGAGATTGGATCTGTCTCTCTGTCCCTCTCTATTTCTGCGTTCTCGATTCTGCCCTTTCACCGTTTCTTAAATTCCTGGAGATCCATAACTCCGATTGGGCTGAAATTTTAACACGATCTCTATCCGGATATTAGCTTTATTTTGGCGAAAGAAGGACATCAACTGCCTTACGGGGTGGCCACGAGGGCCCAGGGCGCGCCTGACCCCCTGGGGTGCCCCCTGCCTCATGGCCCCCTCGGGCATCATCTCGCGTTGATTTCTCTTCCCAAAAATCACATATATTCCAAAAAAATCTCCATCAGTTTTTATCCCGTTTGGACTCCGTTTGATATGGATATTCTGCGAAACAAAAAACATGCAACAAACAGGAACTGGCACTGGGCACTGGATCAATATGTTAGTCCCAAAAATAGTATAAAAAGTTGCCAAAAGTATATGAACGTTGTAGAATATTGGCATGGAACAATCAAAAATTATAGATACGACGGAGATGTATCAGCATCCCCAAGCTTAATTCTTGCTCATCCTCGAGTAGGTAAATGATAAAAAAAGATAATTTTTGATGTGGAATGCTACCTGGCATAATCTTAATCATGGCATGAATATTAAGACATGAGTGATTCAAAGCAATAGTCTATCATTTGACATTAAGATAATAATACTTCAAGCATACTAATAAAGCAATCATGTATTTTCAAAATAACATGGCCAAAGAAAGTTATCCCTACAAAATCATATAGTCTGGCTATGCTCCATCTTCACCACATAAAATATTCAAATCATGCACAACCCCGATAACAAGCCAAGCAATTGTTTCATACTTTTGACGTTCTCAAACCTTTTCAACTTTCACGCAATACATGAGCGTGAGCCATGGATATAGCACTATAGGTGGAATATAATATGACGGTGGAGGTTGTGTGGAGAAGACAAAAAGGGAGAAAGTCTCACATCGATGCGGCTAATAAACGGGCTATGGAGATTCCCATCAATTGATGTCAATGTGAGGAGTAGGGATTGCCATACAATGGATGCACTAAGAGCTATAAGTGTATGAAAGCTCAAACTGGAAACTAAGTGGGTGTGCATCCAACTTGCTTGCTCATGAAGACCTCGGGCATTTGAGGAAGCCCATCATCGGAATATACAAGCCAAGTTCTATAATGAAAATTCCCACTAGTATATGAAAGTGATAACTCAAGAGACTCTCTATATGAAGAACATGGCGCTATTCTGAAGCACAAGTGTGGTAAAAGGATAGTAACATTGTCCCTTCTCTCTTTTCTCTCATTTTTTTATTTTTTTTCTCTTTTTTTTGGTGGGCTTCTTTGGCCTCTTTTTTTGGTGGGATTCTTTGGCCTCTTTCATTTTTTTGTAAAGTCCGGAGACTCATCCCAACTTGTGAGGGAATCATAGCTCCCATCATCCTTTCCTCACATGGGACAATGCTCTAATAATGATGATCATCACACTTTTATTTACTTAGAACTCAATATTACAACTCGATACTAGAACAAAATATGACTCTATATGAATGCCTCCGGCGGTGTACCGGGATGTGCAATGATCTAGCGTAGCAATGACATCAAAAAACGGACAAGCCATGAAAACATCATGCTAGCTATCTTACAATCATGCAAAGCAATATGACAATGAATGCTCAAGTCATGTATATGATGATGATGGAAGTTGCATGGCAATATATCTCGGAATGGCTATGGAAATTCCATGATAGCTAGGTATGGTGGCTGTTTTGAGGAAGATATAAGGAGGCTTATGTGTGATAGAGCGTATCGTATCATGGGGTTTGGATGCACCGGCGAAGTTTGCACCAAGTCTCGAGGTGAGAAAGGGCAATGCACAGTACCAAAGAGGCTAGCAATGATGGAAGGGTGAGAGTGCGTATAATCCATGGACTCAACATTAGTCATAAAGAACTCACATACTTATTGCAAAAATCTATTAGTCATCGAAACAAAGTACTACGCGCATTCTCCTAGGGGGATAGATTGGTAGGAAAATACCATCGCTCGTCCCTGACCGCCACTCATAAGGAAGACAATCAATAAATAAATCATGCTCCGACTTCATCACATAACGGTTCACCATACGTGCATGCTACGGGAATCACAAACTTAAACACAAGTATTTCTACAATCCACAACTACCCACTAGCATGACTCTAATATCACCATCTTTATATCGCAAAACTATTGCAAGGAATCAAACATATCATATTCAGTGATCTACAAGTTTTATGTAGGATTTTATGACTAACCATGTGAATGACCAATTCCCGTCATCTCTCTAAATAGATATAAGTGAAGCAAGAGAGTTTAATTATTTCTACAAAATATATGCCCACGCTCTAACAAATATAAGTGAAGCAAAAGAGCATTCTACAAAATGGCGGTTTTCTATGTGAAGAGAAACAGGCAATCCAAACTTCAAATGATATAAGCGAAGCACATGACGCATTCTATAAAGCCATACTCAAAAGATTTAAGTGAAGTGCAATGAGAATTCTATAAATCAACCAAGGAATATCTCATACCAGCATGGTTCATAAAATAAAAGTGAAAACTAAATGCAAAAGACGCTCCAAGATTGCACATATCGCATGAACGAAACGAATCCGAAAACATACCGATACTTGTTGAAGAAAGATGGGATGCCTTCCGAGGCATCCCCAAGCTTAGACGCTTGAGTCTCCTTGAATATTTACTTGGGGTGCCTCGGGCATCCCCAAGCTTGATCTCTTGCCTGTCTTCCTTCTTCTCACATCGAGACCTCCTCGATCTTCGAATACTTCATCCACACAAAACTCAACAGAAAGCTCGGTAAGATCCGTTAGTATAATAAAGCAAATCACTACTCTAAGTACTGTTGCAAACCAATTCATATTTTGTTTTTGCATTTTAGCTAGTGTGATATAACTTTTCCATGGCTTAATCCACTGATATAAATCGATAGTTTCATCAAAACAAGCAAACTATGCATCAAAAACAGAATCTGTCTAAAACAGAACAGTCTGTAATAATCTGAACATTCACCATACCTCTGTTACTCCAAAAATTCTACCAAAATTAGGAAAAATAAACAATTTGTATAGAAAGACAGTGCAAAAAGTTTCAGAACCGTTTGACGTTCCAGCAAGAAATGTAAAATCACTCACTACAGCCAAAGTTTCTGTCCTGCACCATACAAACCAACAAGCAAAGTAAACATCCTAAAGGCAAACCTTGGCACATTATTTTTATAATACAATGGAATTGTACAAGGGGATAATTATTTTTGTTAAAAAGTTTCTGTAATCAAGGTTCACAAATTTCCGTGAGCATGAACAAAGTTCAAGGAGCTCCCCCACTTCAACCATGCTTGTCTCTCTCACTTTCACTTTCCTTTTTGAAAAAGTTTTGGGTTCCCCTCTTTTTTTAAAAAACTTTATAAAAGCACATAATAGAAATAGATGACTCTCTAAAAAATTCTAGGCTGTCTCCCTGGCAGCGCTTTCTTTAAAGCCATTAAGCTAGGCATATAGTGCTCAAGTAATGGATCCACCAGGATCCCAAGGTATAACAAAGCCAATTTTAATTAACAATGATTTGTAATTTAGTAGTGAGCACAAGGTAACATATATCATGTAATGACGAAGTCTAAATCTCTTCCTATGCATCGGCATGTCATAAAAGAACAATTCATGCACACAAAGTAAAGGCCAATGCATAGTATAAACAGTTTCTTGCAATTTTTTCGTGTTGGAAACATACAGAGGCAGAGATGTAGTTCCTCTCTCATAATAATTGCAAGTAGGAGCAACAAGAACATGCATATTATATTCATCAAAATCATCATGTGCAATGATAAAGGGCAACCCATCAATATAATCCTTAATAAAGGCAAACTTCTTCGATATAGTGTAGCCGGGAGAATTCAAAAGGATAACAGGACTATCATGCGTGGGTGCAATAGCAACAATTTCATTTTTAACATAAGGAACTATAGAAAGTTCATCTCCATAAGCATAATTCATATTGGCATCTTGGCCACAAGCATAGCAAGCATCATCAAAAAGGGATATTTCAAAAGAATCAACGAGATCATAACAATTATCATAGCAATCATCCTTCGGTAAGCACGAAGGGAAATTAAACAATGTATGAGTTGAAGAGTTACTATCATTAGAAGGTGGGCACCAGTGATCAATCCGCTCTTCCTCCTTTTTTTCTTCGCTCTCCTCCTCATCTTTTTCATCCAATGATCTCACAATGTCATTAATTTCTTCTTCCATAGACTCCTGCAAAATATTAGTCTCTTCTTGGACAGCGGAGACTTTCTCAATAAACGCATCAATATCGGCATTGTATTCATAATTCTCATAGCAATATTTAAGGATAGCTAAATTTTCAGGTCTATAAACTGAATCACCAAAATTTTCACACTCTTTAAACAAAGATTCAATTTCATAAGCACCCATAAAAGCAAAAAATTCTTCTATTTGTTCCACATCATAGTAATCATATATACCATTAGCATAAGAAGTCAAGGTTTTATCATCATTAAATTTGCATGAAAAGGGAAGGTGTGGAGCCTTCATCCTAGAGCAACAAGTATAGTCATATCTCAAGCATAGTTCCCGAACATACCAATGCAACATATGAATTTGATCCCATAATAGTTTCCCTTTTTGAGTCAAGCGATAATCCCTAAAGTATTCACATTGATCCAACGTGTCTCCCATAACATAATTTAATGGGGTTTTCTCAGGATTATCAAAGTAGTAGATAATCTCTTTCACATAACCAGCATCGAGGGTTTTAGGAGGTTCCCCATCTCCATGAGTAGCAGGTACACCTAATTTTTTTGGTACTTCGTGTTCCATATCCATAACTAAAGATAGAGAACAACTTAGAACAGCAAATAAAAATTACTTAGTGATAAAGCAAACAAGCACACACGAGAATATTCACCCCACGCTATTGCTCCCCGGCAACGGCGCCAGAAAAAGGTCTTGATAACCCACAAGTATAGGGGATCAATTGTAGCCTCTTTCGATAAGTAAGAGTGTCGAACCCAACGAGGAGTTAAAGGTAGAACAAATATTCCCTCAAGTTATATCAACCACCGATACAACTCTACGCACGCTTAATGTTCGCTTTACCTAGAACAAGTATGAAACTAGGAGTACTTTGTAGGTGTTGTTGGATAGGTTTGCAAGATAATAAAGAGCGCGTAAATAAAAAGTAGTGGCTGTTTAGATAAAGAAGCAATAAAGTAAATATAGCGAGTGTGGAAAAGTGGTGGTAGGAGTTGCGAAATTGTCCCTAAGCAATTGACTACGTTACTAGACCGATAGAAAGTTTTATGTGGGAGAGGCCACTGCTAGCATGTCCTCCCTGACTTGGAATTCTATGTACTTATGATTGGAACTATTAGCAAGCATCCGCAATTACTAACGTTCATTAAGGTAAAACCCAACCATAGCATTAAGATATATTGGTCCCCCTTCAATCCCATATGCATCAATTTCTATGCTAGGTTGAAGCTTCTGTCACTCTTGCCCTCCAATACATAGTTCTCTCAACATACAACTAACCCTATGGTGTGATCCACGTGCGCGCTCATATGATGGGCATCAAAGGGCATCAACATAACCACAAGCAAATTAAATCAATCATAGTAATTCACCAATCACCGATAGGACAACGAAAATCTACTCAGACATCATAGGATGGCAACACATCATTGGATAATAATAGGAAGCATAAAGCACCATGTTCAAGTAGAGGGTACAGTGGGTTGCGGGAGAGTGGACCACTATAGATAGATGGGGGAAAGTGATGAAGATGTTGGTGAAGATGACGGGGGTGTTGGTCTAGATCGCCGTCACACGATGATGGCCCCAGCGGCGTTCCGGCTCCACCGGGAGAGAGGGGGAGAGAGCCCCCCTTCTTCTTGTTCTTCCTTGACCTTCTCCCTATATGGGAGAAGGGTTTATCCTCTGGTCCATGGTCTCCATGGCGTGGGAGGGGCGAGAGCCACTCCGAGATTGGATCTGTCTCTCTGTCCCTCTCTGTTTCTGCGTTCTCGATTCTGCCCTTTCACCGTTTCTTAAATTCCCGGAGATCCGTAACTCCGATTGGGCTGAAATTTTAACACAATCTCTATCCGGATATTAGCTTTCTTGCAGAGAAAGAAGGGCACCAACTGCCTTACGGGGTGGCCACGAGGGTCAGGGGCGCGCCTGCCCCCCTGGGGGGCGCCCCCAGCCTCGTGGCCCCCTCGGGCATCGTCTCACGTGGATTTTTCCTCCCAAAAATCACATATATTCCAAAAAAAAATATATGTCAGTTTTTATCCCGTTTGGACTCCGTTTGATATGGATTTACTGTGAAACAAAAAACAAGCAACAAACAGGAACTGGCACTGGGCACTGGATCAATATGTTAGTCCCAAAAATATTATAAAAAGTTGCCAAAAGTATATTGAAGTTGTATAATATTGGCATGGAACAATCAAAAATTATAGATACGATGGAGACGTATCATCCGGCCCACGTCACATAGCCCGGACGCCCGGGGACCCCCTAATCCAGGACTTCCTCAGTAGCCCCTGAACCAGGCTTCAATGATGATATGTCCGGCGCGCAGATTGTCTTCAGCATTGTAAGGCGGGTTCCTCTTCTGAATACTCCAGAGCAATTTGAACAAAAAGAACAGCATACGACCCTTTGACGATAACGCAGTATCTGGCTTTTACATCCTCGGTCCTGCTGGGTAGGCCCTCCATGATATCCTGGACAGCTTCGACTCTGCATTAAACATCATATCCTTTGGCTTCCGTGCCTCCTCGCCTCGGCTTCCACGTGTTAGATGAACACAAAAGGTCCAAGCGTTTTCACAAATAACACCCTGGCGGTGTACGGAAGGCGTCTATTTAAGGAGATTAGATCTCAGGTGCCATTCCACACCAGGCGAAAATCTTAGAACTTGCCACAAGAAACCACGCAAACATGGCCAGCGCTCCCAGTTCTTCCTCCCATCCCCACGGTCCACAAAAAGGCGATTGGGAGAGTTGTTCATTATCCCATGCCCAACTGACCAAGCTTCAGGTGTAGGGATACCTCCCTCCCATGGATCTAGTCCCCGTTCGGGCGGGATTAACTTCTTTCAATGGTGAAGCCCTGGCGGAAAATTTCCCCAACCCTTCAGAAGGGGAGCGAGTGTGCTTCGTTTCCTTTCTCTCAAGAGGCGTTGGATTTCCAATTCACCCTTTCCTCCGAGTTCTCCTGGAGTACTACGAACTCCAGCTGCACAATCTCACGCCGGGCTCCATACTGCACATCTCGGGCTTCGTGACTCTTTGTGAGTTCTTCCTAGGTTGTCAGGACCATTTTGAATTATGGAGGAAGCTTTTCTGCCTCGTCCCTCACTCCCAAAAGGGATCCATATTCAAGGTGGGCGACGTCGAAGTATGGCGCATAGCCGGGACAGGATACCTGTCTGGCACTCCGAAGAAGGCATCCGAAGAGTGGCCCTTGGAGTGGTTTTATATTGAAGATGTCGTTCTCCCAGACCCAATCCGATGAGGCCTACCCATGCTTTCCAATGCTTCATTAAAGAAGCACCATAGCTGGCGCCCCCAAAGCCTTGAGGAGGAAGATAGTGTGAAGGTTAAGAAGCTAATGGACAAGATAAAGTCGCTCACCCAATCCGGATTGTCCATTGAGGTAATGGCGATTTCAATAACGCGGGGCGTTCAGCCACTCCGATCTAGAGGACTCCCCATGTGGCACTACAACGGGGAAGACGACGCATCACGATGCAGGCGTCAGGGTCCGGACAACTTCGCTGCCTTGGCTGGCATGTTGGCTGATCTTTATAAGTGGGAGAAAGAAGAGTTCACTCGCCTTAAGTGCCGAGAGAGCTTTTCCATGTAAGCCTTCGCTCAATAATTTTACTCAATCCTCCTCCTGAATCGGACCCAGTTGAACTTAATCCGACCATTCTTTAACAGGAATGGAGGAAAGTTGCCGCAGGGATCTATAGCCCCGCCCCGCAGCCGGAGGACCATATTCGGGACTTGGATCCCAGATTCGAAGAGGATCCGGATATATCAATAGAGCTCAAGGAGGGGGTTTTCTATCAAGCGAGTTACGACGGCACGAAAGTGGCCATTATAGCCGATTACCCCCGGCCTTCTTCCCTCTTCCCACATAAGTACCCAGGAGACATCTCCTCCAAAAGAGTATTCTTATTGTGCCTCACCTACCGCATTGTCTTGTGCTTTCAAAGGGGTGGCGCTCATCTTGCCATACCGCATCAGAAGCGTCCCTTAAGAAGGCGATGCCTACGCGGGGCGGGTCTTCGAAAAGAAAGGCGGACGACGATACTACCAAGCTCCCACCCTCAAAAAGCTATGCTTATTTTTTTAATATTCTCATGGCAGAGGTACCGAATTTTGACATCTCCTGTTGCGCCAATTTTTTAGGAAAAGCATATGCCGGACTATGTCCAGGGACCTTGTCGATCACGCACCATCCAATCAGACCCCGGATCCCGGCCTAAGGGTTGGGGTTGGTACGGGTGAAATGTCGGATTGTCCTCTCTCTGAGGATTCGGCTGATGTATCTGTTACCAACTCCGAAGTGGAGAGTGCAATGAACCATCGGTGTCGGAGAGCGGCTATGCGCGACCCAACCTTTACTGAAGAACCATTTAATGTCTTTAGCTCAGCGGATGCATACATTCGAGCTACTCGGGATGGGCTGGAGCCACTCAACAGCTTTCCAAGGACATGCGGGTAAGATCATTTGTCAGTAGCCCCTGAGACTTAAAGCAGTTGAAGCAACTGATTTAAGGATCATTGCATAATCAGGTACTCATGGAGAAGAACAACATGCTGTCTCAGGAGCTGGAAAAATGCCGGACCCAGCTAACTGTTGTTACCGCCGAACTGGCGAAGTCCAAGGAGGCACCGACTGGTAATGTCTGCTACTTGTCCGGAAAATATAATCATGAGCCAGCAAGGATTTTTTTTCGTGAAATAAGAACTTATGTATTTTCGATGTAGCGTCGCTGGATCAGCTGGAAGATAGACTGAAGACCACGCAGGCGGATAAAGAATATGTCGAAAGGCAAGAAGCTGCTGGTCAGCGTATACTAACGTGGACCAGGGATGAGAAAAATAAGCTACAAGATGCAAACATCAAGGAGGCTGAGGAGCTAAAGGATGTACGAGCCCAACTGGTGGATGCCTTGAAAGAGAACAGAAGGCTGAAGGGCGGCATATTCAGTATGCTTTTTAACCATACTTCCATACAGTCTTTGAATTGGAAGTGTAACAAGTTTGTTCTGTAGGTGTGCTAACTGGGCGGCCCGAAGGATAGGTGTCTGGATTCCAAGGCGACCTACTACAAGAGCTCTCAAAAGTGCATGAGAGAGCCCGGAAGGCAATGAGAAACATTGCTAAGGCTTTATGGCCGGCCGATTCTCCTCTAGGAAGTATGGAGGAACTCGCGAATTTAGTCAAGGGAGCTCGGCGCTGCTTTGGACTGTGGAAGATATCAGCATGCCGAAAAGGGGCACGAGAGGCCTGGGCCATGGTGAAGACACGGTACACCGGACTTGATCCGAATCATATGGCCTGGGTCGGGCCTCGAGGATCAGATGGACAAGAAATTCCTGTAAGCTTGGTATATGACCAAGTAAAGACATCCGCTAAGTTTTTGCAACAGAATTGTAAGCTAGACAACTTATTAGATGGTCTAGAAGAGGAGGAATTTTTCGAGTCCAAGTAGTAATGTACTTTTATCGATAAACGTATCTCCAGCAAAATTATAAAACAGTTGTCATGGCAGACCTTCCGCTTTAACCTCCGAAATCCAAACTTTGAGTGTTTCCGAATATTGTACTGGTGAGAAGCACCGAAGTATGTTTCGGAAACCAGGCAGTCCGGTCATAGTTGCTTGAACATACAAGTTGTAATCGGGGAGTTATGCTATATTACATTTGATCGTAAGAAACATCTTCTAGAGAGAATAGTTCTATTAAGGGTTCCTCTCCTTGGGCCAGCAGGCGCTGTGCATGCTTGAGCTGTGATGCTAAAAATCATAGTACACATTGTATGTTGGGGGCTTGTATCGCAACGAGGGCAGTTCATCTTATGTTTGCCGACCTATTATTCCCTTAAGAACGCTAGCTTTCGGCTTCACCCGTCTGAGGTACACGTTCGGATGACCCGGCGGTAACAATCATAGAGGTGCTCCCTTTATGCCCTAGCCGAACAAGCAGGAACGTAGGGCATAAGCATAGGAGCCAGGCAACCCAGCTTGGCAAAAACTTAAGTCATAAAGGTGCATATAATGGCGCAGAAAGACATGTATGAGAAGACCACATATATATACTGTAAGTGCATCTAGTGCCACCCCTAGTTGGTTTTGGAGTATTGACGACAAAACCTAGTTGAGGGACTAATGTGTTTGTGAGAATTGCAGGATAACACAGGTAGAAGTCCCTCATTGATTCGGTTTTCCTACCAGAGATGACCCCTAAAAATGTATGAAGACATTGAAGTCAAAGGTGGTATGTGAAGACATTCACCTTGAAGACTATGACAAGAGAAGACATCGCATGAAGACTATGGAGCGCGAAGACTTAGAAAGAGGAAACATCCTGAAGCCTCTGCTGCTGCTCCCTCCAAGAAGAAGCGCAAGACCAAGAAGGATCGGGCTGCTCCCACAGAGCCCTTAGTTTTTGAACCTATCTCCATGGTTCGCCCTGCCGCTGAACATCAAGAGCGTCAACTGACTGTCCATGAGCCTGCTTCCACAGAGGCTCATGAAGCTGAAGACATTCCAGCAGCTGATCCCACCGCTGCTGAAGACATTGGTCACCATGACAATGTTGACGATGATGTAGTTCTTCCTCTGATCGAGCACCAACAGGTATCATCGCGTGTGCTTACGCACAGCGAACTCATCAGCATTGGTCGTCCTCTGACGCCAATTGCTCAGGATGCATCATGGGCTGATCACCCACAACAACAAGTCACACCATCCCGGCAAGAAGAAGATGACTTTGAGGCCCAGCCAACTCCATCTCCAAAGGCGTCGCCAGCGTTACGCAGGCTTCGCAAAGGACCAAGGTCTCAAGTCTCCGAGTCTGAGGCTAAAGCTGCTGAAGACATCCCGGCTGCATCAGTTGACGACACCTAAGAACAAGAACATGCCCCTACTCCCCCAACTACTGAAGAAGCTGTTCTCGAGGAGAACGTGTCTGTGCCCGACCCTCCAGCTCATCAAGTGGAGGTAGAAACTTTTGAGGCTGCCACCACCAACACGAATGATGCCACTGACGTTGTCATGGCTGAAGCAAATGTGGAGCCTACACCAACCCAAGAACCAGAAGTCAGCGAAGCCAATGATGCTACTGCTTCTCTTCCTGCGCCTGTTGCTGGTCCTCAGTTTGACTATCATATTGAGCATAGGCCTCAGGTACAGAAGCCAATGCCAAGGTTGCCCAGGTTTCCAGGTCCTGCATCAGCACCTGGATACTTTAATGTCAACGGCATCAAAGCAGACAACACCTTCTTCAACAGCTCCAAGAACCCCTACTCAAGGGAAAGAATATCTTCTGATCGGTTCTGGAGCTATCCGCAGCGAAGTTATTACTCATGCATTCTGTACAATCAAGGTCGCATCTTCCCTCATATGCGTCTTGACACCGAAGCAATAACTGGTCTGCCCTGCTTGGAAGAAGCTCTGGATTGCTTTAAAGAGGTTGGATTGTTGCCTTTTGTCACCGACCAAGAGCACTGGAACGAAGAGTTGCTGCTCCAATTTTATGCCACACTTCACACACGTGGTTACAACAGAGATCCGAAGACTTGGGTCCTTGAGTGGATGACAGGAAATGTTCATCACGAAGCCAAAGCCTTTGATATCATTGAGATCACTGGTCTGCCCACTCCTGGAGATCTCTATGAACCTGGCTGTCAGCTTCACAGTGAAGCTATGGAGAGCATCTTTCAGAAGCCTGAACCGAACATGAGTCAGATGCTCAGTATGATGAAGCCTTTGCCACAAGATGATGCATATCCTAAGGAGTTCTTTGTTGAAGACCTTGAGTATCTGCCAAGGACTATCTATCACATTATAAGGCGAACTCTCTGGCCCATCAAAGGACATTCTCCACATGCAAAGCTGGAAGGTGCAATGAAGACTTTGGTCTTCTATATTCTTCATGGCAAATGCTTCAATGCACAAGACTTCTTCATCCGCCAACTTGCTGCATCAGGATCTGATCTTTTTGGCTTGAAGTTCTACGCTCCATGGATAATGCGGCTGATTAAACTCCACTCAGCTATCTCATATCAGCCATCTGCTCGCAATCATCGAATATTTCTGCCTGATGTGGATATGTCCGTTGAAGCCATTTATCCAGAGCCTGCCAAGGAACCTCTTAGTCTTCAGAATGCGGAGCATCAAAGTTTCACTCAGAACATTGAAGGAGTTGAAGTAGTCACTCGTGTTTATCCTCTGGCTGGTACTACACATGCACCTCATCGTGCCCTTACTGAAGCCACTGAAAGCACTATTGCCCAACGACCCAAGAAGCGATCCCGTGTTCTCAATGACCGAGAGCTTCTGGTTGCTCTTCATCAGAAACAGGATAGGCATCATGACTAGCTGAAGCGCCAAATGCAAAGCCTCTTGGTGGACGTCAACCGCATTCGCAATCTTGCCACCAAGAATGCCTTTGTTGCCCATGAAACCTGTCGGCGTACATGGAAAGGGCTGACGCTCATGTGTTCTGAGGATGATCTTCAAGAGGATGGCTTCTTTGAACGTTTCAAGTTTGACTCCACACCTCCCCGAAGGACTGTGCTGCGACGAACTCCATCTCTTGAAGACTCTGAGTTCTCTTCCTCTGCGGCAACTGTGAATGCCAGAGTGATCGAGGACGAAGATGATGCCACTTCACCACCCCCTACTTCCGCACGCATCGACACTGCTCCAAGTTCTTCTGCACTGCCAAACACCACCGACGACCTTGCTGCTTCACCTACTCTTCATGGGAACGAGTAGATGCTCTATGTCTTCAAACCTTTTTGGTCCTCACTAACAAAAGGGGGAGAAGCATATGAGTTTGATAGTCTTCAAGCGGGTCCATATGGGCGGTTACTTTATGTTTTGCCTAGTATTTACAACTCTCATTTTGATACATTTGGTTCTTTGAGTTGTAACACTTAAACTCGATGGTCGTCTGCTACTTATTTGCTATTTTGTGATGCGATGATAAATTCCGCATGTGCGACGATAAATTCCGCACTTAGATCATTTTGCAGACGTCCATTTTTCATTATGCATGTCATTATCTTCACATACCTTTCATGCATGATGAATTGTCATCATAAGTTGAAGAGGATCTCCACAAGTACAACCTGCCATGTGCATTTGCATTCCAAAAGAAAATTACTTATATGCACATCTTCAGGGGGAGCCCTTGCAACTTATGAAGACAATTCCTTATCCTTTACAATTTCACATATTATATTCCCCATTGAAAACTTCAACTAGTTTGTCATCAATCACCAAAAAGGGGGAGATTGTAAGTGCATCTAGTGCCACCCCTAGTTGGTTTTGGAGTATTGACGACAAAACCTAGTTGAGGGACTAATGTGTTTGTGAGAATTGCTGGATAACACAGGTAGAAGTCCCTCATTGATTCGGTTTTCCTACCAGAGACGACCCCTAAAAATGTATGAAGACATTGAAGTCAAAGGTGGTATGTGAAGACATTCACCTTGAAGACTATGACAAGAGAAGACATCGCATGAAGACTATGGAGCGCGAAGACTTAGATCTTTCGTAGTTCTTTTTCTTCTTTGTTGAGTCATAGGAACCACTGTACTGTTAAGTGGGGTCCAAGAAAACCATTCAGAATGACTGAAGTGATGCTTAACCAAAATCCTATGTCTTCGAGTGAAGACTATGAGAGCGAATCTTGTTTAGAGTTGGACAAGTCAGCTTTGCTTGTAGCCCAAGTAAAGTTGCCGTGTGTGTTTGAAATCTGACCGTTGGAACACGTGTCAGTTCCTTAGTGACCCAGGGTCATTTCGGACAAATTAGGTCAGGTTGCCTAGTGGCTATAAATAGCCCACCCCCTGCAACCACAAACGGTTGGCTGCTTAGAGTTAAAGTACGGCTTTTGTCGTTTGAGAGCAACCCACCTCGAAGCCTTTGAGAGAGAATTCCTTGAGAGGATAAAGCCCTAACCACCCAGAGCCAAAGAGTGTTAGGCATCACTTAAGTCTTCTTGTCTGTGTGATCTGAAGACTTATTACACTTGAGGACTGTGAATCCTCCAGCCGGTTAGGCGTCGCATTCTGAGCATCCAAGAGTCATTGTGGATCGCCGGTGAATGAAGTCTGTGAAGGTTTGGAAGTCTACCTTGAAGACTTACCAGAGTAATTGGGCGAGGACTGGGTGTCCTTAGCTCAAGGGGAATAAGGTGAAGACGAGGTCTTCTGAGTTGAATCTCAGCCTCCCTAAACAGACGTACAGTTGTCACAGCAACTGGAACTGGTCCAACAAATCATTGTCTTCAACGAGTCACTGGTTTCATCCTTCCCTTCCCTTTACTTACTATTGGTTCTTGTGAAGTCATTGTACGATAGCATCACCATTCGACTTCACTAAGTGATTACGTGTACTGATTGGCTTCTCAACATCTTCCTACCTGATCCTTACTGTCTAGCTGCTATTTGTCATTGTGCTTTCACTTCATTGAATACATGACAATGGTTTGCCTAGTGTAGTCTACCTTCCGCTTCATGATAATAGGTTTATTTCTATCGTTTGTTTTCTAAACTTACATGTTTTGAAGACTTTCATAAAAATCGCCTATTCACCCCCCCTCTAGTCGATCACTAGCACTTTCATATACTATGAGCTTGATGCTCGGAACATAATAATAAGCTTATGTGTCAAGAAGCCCCCAGGTATTGGGGATATGTACATTTAAGGATGTGTACCCCTTAAGTGCGTGGTTTATCCGAACACGGGCCAGGAGTTGTATAAAAACGAAAAGAAGAAAGAGAAAAAAAATAGGAAAAGGTAACGAATAGTGGGTTCGGACTTATGCGTAGAATCTTTGGAGTCTGGCAGGGTTCCATGGGTTCAGCTCTAAGCGATTGTCCGATGCATTACGAAGGCAATAGGCTCCTCCGGTGAGAACTTCATCTATAATGAAGGGACCCTCCCATTTGGGCTTGAGCTTGTCCTTTTTCTTCTCTCGTAGGCGTAGAACGAGTTCACCGACATTGTAAGTCTTGGCCCATACTTCTCTGCTTTGGTATCTTTGAGCTTGTTGTTGGTAGAATGTTGAGCGAGCTTTTGCGACATCACGCTCCTCCTCCAGGCCATCTAAGTCATCTTGCCGATCGAGCTTAGCTTATTTCTCCTCGTACATGTGGACTCGAGGTGAGTCATGGATAATATCGCAGGGCAAGACGGCCTCTGTGTCGTACACCATGAAAAACGGTGTGTATCCGGTCATATGATTGGGCGTGGTCCACAGCCCCCAGAGTATGGAGTCGAGCTCCTCAACCCAGTGTTTATATGACTCCTGTAAGGATCACACTAGTCTGGGTTTAATGCCGCTCATTATCAGGCCATTAGCCCGTTCGACTTGACCGTTTGTTTGAGGGTGATAGACAGAGGCATAATCGAGCTTGATGCCCAGATTAGCGCACTAGGTTTTTACTTCATCGGCTGTGAAGTTAGAGCCGTTATCGGTGATGGTGCTGTGTGGGACACCATAACCGTGTACAACACCGGATATGAAATCTATCACTGGTCCGTCTTCGGCCGTTTTAACTAGCTTGGCCTCTATCCACTTAGTGAATTTATCCACCATGACCAACAGATATTTTTTCTTATGGCTTCCCCCTTTAAGGGGTCCGGCCATGTCAAGCCCCCAGACCGCAAAGGGCCAAGTAATGGGGATTGTTTGTAGGGCGGTAGGCGGCATATGGCTTCGATTGGCGAAAAGCTGGCATCCTACGCAACGCTGGACGAGGGCGCATCTGCTCGGGCCGTAGTCCAGAAAAATCGCCTTACTTACAAGGGCCCGAGCTGTGGCATGATGACTGCCAAGACCAGCATGGATTTCATCCAAGAGCTTCCGCCCCTCTTCTTCAGAGATACACCTTTGAAGGACTCTGGTAGTACTTTTCTTGTAGAGCTCTCCTTCATGAACCTTTTAGGCTTTCGAGCATCGGACGATGCATCGATCCTCATTCTGGTCCTCGGGGAGCTCCGACCTATTGAGGTAGGCCAGGAAGGGTTCGGTCCATGGGGCGATTACTGCCATGATTACATGAGCCGATGGCGTTAGTCCAGTGGCCGAGCCCTCGATGATATCGGGATTGTATTCGGAATCTGGGTATGATCGGATCCGGACTGGCGTTGCTGCTCTCATCCTGCCATACCACGGATGGCTTGGAGGGCCTTTCCACGAAGGTGTTAGGTGGGATGGGGTCGCGCTTAGCTCCCATGCGAGCAAGGATGTTTGCTGCCTAATTGCTCTCTTCGGCCACGTGATGAAACTCAAGCCCCTCAAACTGAGCTGATATTTTGAGTACGGCATTGCGGTAAGCCGCCATCTTCAGATCTTTGGCATCAAAATCTCTGTTTATTTGGGATATTACAAGGTTTGAGTCCCCGCGCACCTCGAGGCATTGTATGCCCATAGAGACAGCCATCCAAAGACCATGCAATAAGGCCTCATATTCGGCTACGTTATTAGAGTCTGTATACAGTATTTGGAGCACATAACAGACTGTATCGCCTGTGGGGGATGTCAGGACGATGCCAGCCCCAAGTGCGGCTAGCATTTTAGAGCCGTCGAAGTGCATCACCTGGTTGGAATATGTGCCATACTCTTTAGGGAGTTTAGCTTCCGTCCATTCGGCGATGAAATCAGCCAACACCTGAGATTTAATGGCTCGGAGTGGCTTATATGTTATTTCAAACGGTAAGAGCTCAATAGCCCATTTGGCAATCCGGCCGGTGGTGTCCCGGTTGTTTATGATATCATTGAGTGGTACCTCGAAAGCCACCGTGATCGAACATTCTTGAAAGTAGTGTCGCAGCTTCCAGGATGCCATGAAGACTGCATATGCTATCTTCTGATAATGCGGGTATTGGGATTTGCATGGTGTGAGGACCGTTGACACACAGTATACTAGTTTTTAAAGTGGGAATTTATGTCCCTCTTCCTCTTGTTCGACGACGAGCACCGCACTCACCACCTGATGCGTTGCAGATATGTACAGTAGCATGGGTTCGCCGACGTTTGGTGCAGCCAGGATTGGGTTGCTTGCTAACAAAGCTTTTATTTATTCTAGTCCGGCTGTTGCAGCATCCGTCCATGCAAAGTGGTCGGTGTGTCGGAGCAGGCGATCCAATGGCAGCGCCTTTTCTCCTAATCTAGAGATGAAGCGGCTCAAAGTTGTGACGCATCCAGCTAGTTTTTGGACCTGCTTGAGGTCTGTTGGTGTAGCCAACTATGATAGGGCTCGGATTTTGGCTGTGTTTGCCTCGATTCCCCTATTGGAAATGATGAACCCAAGCAATTTTCCGGCGGGAACGCCGAAGACGCACTTTTCCGGATTGAGCCGTATGTCATACCTTCGGAGGTTGTCGAATGTGAGGCGTAAATCATCCACCAATGATTCGACATGCTTGGTTTTGATGACTACATCATCTACATATGCCTCAACTATCTTGCCAATTTGCTTTTCCAGGCATGTTTGGATCATGCGTTGCACCGACGTTTTTGAGTCCGAAATGCATGGTGTTGAAGCAGAAGGGCCCATATGCAGTGATGAATGCCGTCACACCTTGGTCGGATTCCTTCATCTTGATTTGATGTTATCTAGAGTATGCGTCGAGGAAGCACAGTGAGTCATGTCCTGCGGTGGCATCAATGATCTGGTCGATGCGAGGTAGTGGGAAAGGATCCTTAGGGCGGGCTTTATTAAGGTCCTTGAAGTCGACACACAAGCGCCAGGATTTATCCTTCTTCGGCACCATGACCAGATTTGCTAGCCAATCCGGATGTTTGATCTCTCTGATAAACCCGTCTTCGAGTAGCTTGGCTAGCTCCTCACCTATAGCTTGTCGTTTGGGTTTGAAAAATCGCCACAGCGTTCGTTTGACTGGCTTGTATCCCTTCAGTATGTTGAGACTGTGTTCGGCCAGCGTGTGTGGGATTCCCGGCATGTCCGAGGGGTGCCAGGCGAAGATGTCCCAATTCTCGCGCAAGAACGCGCGTAATGCGACATCGACCGTCGGATACAGTTGTGCCCCAATGGAAGTTGTCTTCTTGGGGTCCGTCGGGTGAACTTGAAATTTGACTATCTCATCTGTTGGCTTGAAAGAAGTGGATTTAGACCTTATCGAGAATTACGTCGTCTCTGAAAGTGCTAGTGATCGACTAGAGGGGGGTGAATAGGCGATTTTTAAGGAAGTCTTCAAAACATGGGAGTTTCGAAGACAAACAATAGAAATAAACCTATTACCATGCAGCGGAAGGTAGACTACACTAAGCAAGCCATAGTCAAGTATTCAATGAAGTGAAAGCACAACGACTAATGGCAGCCAGGCAGTATAGATCAGGTAGGAAGATAGTATGAAGCGAATTAGAACAAGCAGTCACTCAGTGAAGACAAAAGATAATGCAAACAGACAATGACTTCACAAGGACCAACTGTAAATAAAGAGATGGGAAGGACAGAACCAGTGACTCGTTGAAGACAATGATTTGTTGGACCAGTTCCAGTTGCTGTGACAACTGTACGTCTGGTTAGGGAGGCTGAGATTCAACTCAGAAGACCGTGTCTTCACCTTATTCCCCTTGAGCTAAGGACACCCAGTCCTCGCCCAATCACTCTGGTAAGTCTTCAAGGCAGACTTCCAAACCTTCACAGACTTCGTTCACCGGCAATCCACAATGACTCTTGGATGCTCAGAACGCGACGCCTAATCGGCTGGAGGATTCATAGTCCTCAAGTGTAATAAGTCTTCAGATCACACAGACAGGAAGACTTAAGTGATGCCTAACACTCTTTGGCTCTGTGTGTTTAGGGCTTTATCCTCGCAAAGAATTCTCTCTCAAAGGCTTCGAGGTGGGTTGCTCTCAAACGACAAAAGCCGTACACTAACTCTAAGCAGCCAACCGTTTATGGTTGTAGGGGTTGGGCTATTTATAGCCACTAGGCAACCCAACCTGATTTGTCCGAAATGACCCTGGTCACTAAGGAACTGACACGTGTTCCAACGGTCAGATTCCAAACACACACGGCAACTTTACTTGGGCTACAAGCAAAGCTGACTTATCCAACTCTGGATAAGATTTTCTCTCATAGTCTTCACTCGAAGACATAGGATTTTGGTTAAGCATCACTTCAGTCATTCTGACTGGTTCACTTGGACCCCACTTAACAGTACGGTGGTTCCTATGACTCAACGAAGAAGAAAAAGAATGACGAAACAACTAAGTCTTCGCGCTCCATAGTCTTCACACGATGTCTTCTCTTGTCATAGTCTTCAATGTGAATGTCTTCACGTCCCACCTTTGACTTCAATGTCTTCATACATTTTTAGGGTTCATCTCTGGTAGGAAAACCGAATCAATGAGGGACTTCTACCTGTGTTATCCTGCAATTCTCACAAACACATTAGTCCCTCAACCAGGTTTGTTGTCAATACTCCAAAACCAACTAGGGGTGGCACTAGATGCACTTACAATCTCCCCCTTTTTGGTGATTGATGACAAACTGGTTGAAGTTTTCAACGGGGAATAAAATATGTGAAATTGTGAAGGATAGGGTATTGTCTTCATAAGTTTGCAAAGGCTCCCCCTGAAGATCTGCCTATAAGTAATTTGCTCTTGGAATGCAAATGCACATGGCAGGTTGTACTTGTGGAGATCCTCTTCAACCTATGATGACAATTCATCATGCATGATATGATGTAACGAAGATAATGACATGCATAATGAAAAATGGACGTCTGCAAAATGACCTAAGTGAGGAATTTATCATCGCACATGCGGAATTTATCATCGCATCACAGAATAGCAAATAAGTAGCAGACGACCATCGAGTTTAAGTGTTACAACTCAAAGAACCAAATGTATCGAAAAGCAAGAGTTGTAAGCACTTGCCAAAAGTAGCAAAAGGTAAAGCAACCACCCATATGGACCCGCTTGAAGACTATCAACTCATATGCTTCTCCCCCTTTTGTCAGTAAGGACCAAAAAGGTTTGAAGACATAGAGCACCTACTCGTCCCCATGAGGTGCAGGCGAGGCAACAGGGTCGTCGTTGAGGTCCGGTGGTGCAGAAGAACTTGGTGCAGTGTCGACACGCGCTGAAGTTGGAGGAGGTGAAGTTGCATCATCCTGGTCATCAATGACTCTAGCATTCACTATCGCAGCTGAGGACGAATAGTCAGAGTCTTCAAGGGAGGGAGTCCGACGCAAGTGAGCATTCCTGGGAGGAGTTGAGTCAAACTTGAATCGTTCGGTGAAGCCATCGTCTTGCAGATCAGCTTTAGCACTAAGCAATGTCAAACTCTTCCACGACCTCCGACAGGTTTCATGAGTGACAAAGGCATTCTTGGTGGCAAGATTGCGAATGCGGTTGACATCCACCAAGAGGCTTTGCATCTGACACTTAAGCCAGTCGTGATGTTTGTCCTGTTTCTGGTGTAGCGCGACGAGAAGCTCTCGGTCATTTAGAACACGAGATCGCCTTCAAGGCCTTTGCGCAATGGTGCTACCAGTGGCGTCAGTTTGAGCGCGAGGGGCACGTGTGTTTCCAGCCAAGGGATAAACGTGCGAGACTGCCTGAACTCCTTCAATGGGATGGGTGAAGCTTTGGTGATCAACATTGTGAAGATAAATGGGATCCTTAGCAGGCTCTGGGTAAATAGCTTCAACGAACAGATCAACCTCTGGCAAGAAGACAAGATGATTGCGCGCAGACGGTTGATAGTTGATTGCAGAGTGAAGCTTGATAAGGCGCATTACCCATGGAGCATAAAACTTTAGACCAAAAATGTCAGAGCCAGATGCAGCCAACTGTCTAATGAAGAAGTCTTGAGCATTGAAGCTGATGCCATTAAAGATATAGAAAACCAAAGTCTTCATTTCTCCTTCAAGCTTCGCTGCAAATGAATGTCCTTTGACAGGCCATAGAGTCTTTCTGATGATATGGTAAATGGTGCGAGGCAGATACTCTAGGTCTTCAACAAAGAATTCAGACAGGTATTCAGCGTCGTGAGGTAAAGGCTTCATCATGCTCAGCATTTGACTCATGTTGGGTTCTGGCTTCTGAAAAATGCTCTCCAAAGCATTCTGGTGTTGTTGACAACCTGGCTCATAGTATTCACCAGGAGTGGGCAGGCCTGTGAGCTCAATGATATCAAGAGCTTTGGCTTCATGCCGGACATTGCCCGTCATCCACTCAAGGACCCAAGTCTTTGGATCCCTGTTGTAGCCTTGAATGTGAAGAGTGGCATAGAACTATAGCAGAAGCTCTTCATTCCAGTGTTCCTTATCTGTGACAAACTGCAGAAGTCCAGCGTCTCTAAAACAATCCAACACTTCTTCAAGGCAGCGCAGGCCAGCTATGGCTTTAGTGTCGAGACGCATATGGGGAAATACGCGCCCTTGATTGTATAAGACGCGGGAATAGTAGTTGCGCTGCTGATAGCTCCAGAACCGATCTGATGAAATGCGAGGTTTGGTATAAGGGTTCTTGGCGCTGTTGAAGAAGGTGTTATGTGCCACGAAGCCATTCACATTGAAGACCCAGGTGAAGTTGCAGTGCCTGGGAATCGTGGAAGTCTTGGCTTGGGCTTCTGGACGGGAGGTCTGTGCTCAACATGATAGTCAAATTGTGGACCCGCCGCGGGTGGAGGAGTCAGAATGGGCCATCGGACCATAACAGGCTGACGATGATCAAATGCCAGCTCAATGGTGTGAGGTCTTGGAGGGGGAACTGGAGCATTGGCATTGTCGTTGACATGGGCTTCAGGGGCCACATTGGCTTCAGGTGCTTGCACCTCAGGTTCTTCAGCAGTGGCTTCGGGTGCTTGCACTTCTGGTACCGCATGAGCTTCAGGCACCACATTAGCTTCAGCCATGACAACGTCATTGGCTTCAATGTTGATGTTGGTGGATGCCTCAAGATTGTTAACCTCCACTTCAGGAGCTGGAGGGTCGGAGATGTTCTCCTCGAGAACATCTTGGTGGGACGGGGGTGTAGCAACGCTATCTGCTTCAACTCTTGGTTCTTCTTCTTCATCGGCTGATGCAGCCGGAATATCTTCAGCCATTTTGGCTTCAAACTCAGACACGTGCATAGTGGGAGTGACTTGGGGCCTTGTTCCTTTGCGAAGCCTGCGTAATGCTAGCGACGCTTGCGGAGATGGAGTTTGTTGGGCCTCAAAGTCATCGTCATCTTGCACAGGTGAGGTGACTTGTGGTTGGGGAGAACTTGGGGTGTCTTGTAATTGTGGGTGATCAGCCCACGATGCATCCTGAGCAGTTAGCGTCAGAGGACGACCAATGCTGATGAGTTCGCTGTGCGTGAACACAGGCGATGATACCAACTGGTGCTCGATCTGAGGAAGTACTTCATCATCTTCAACATTGTCGTGAGGACCAATGTCTTCAGCTACGGTGGGGTCAACAGTTGGATTGTCTTCAGCTTTAGGAGCCTCTAGGGAAGCAGGCTCATGAACTACCACTTGGCGTTCTTGATTTTCAAACGCAGGACGAGCCACTGGGATTGGCTCGACCTCAAGGGGTTCTATGGGAGCAGCCCGATATCTCTTCTTGGTTTTGCATTTCTTAGTTGGAGGAGCATCATCAGTGGTGGCCTTGGTTTTGCGCTTTCTGGCTTTAGCTTCAGCTGCCCTTGTTTTCTTCAGTTCTGAAGCCACTGTGGGGACCTTAGGCTTCGAGCCTGTCATACTGGTTGGGAAGACAATTGGATGTACTTCCTGCCTTGGTGCTTCGAGTTCTGCCACAGCTGGCTTCTTCTTCTTCTTGGCCGCCATTCTGGGGTCGATGCCTGGTCGCCCCAAGGCCTAGCGCTTTTCAACTTCATTGTATCCCCGAACACATTTAGCAGCAAGATCCTTCATGCGCTCACGAGAACCTTTGGCTTCTTCGCGTTTGGTTCGGAATGCTTCCTTGAGCTCTTGCATCATGACCTAGAAGTTCTGAATGTCTTCAACATTGAGCTTGGCCATATGCTTCTTGAACTGAGCTTTTTCATAATCTATCTTATGCTTCAGCTCGACAATTTTCTGAGCTAGAGCCAGCTCAGCAGCAATGGCTCCATGGAAGGCGACGCTGAGGCCAATGGGAAGCTGAAGATCATCAAAGCTAACATTTGGGCTGTCAAACCACTCATCAATGAACGTGTTGATGATTTCAACATCAAAGAGAGGAAGGTCATTGAAGATTTCTGCCTCTTGCTTGCTCTTGATCAACTACTCAAGAGCGTCATCGCCAAGGTCGTCGTCGCTGGACAGATCGATGGTGTCATTCTCATTGCACAGAACAGCGGCAGGGGTCAGTGCTTGGCTGGTGGGTTGCATGGGCATCTTCACTTTGGAGGGCTTGGAGATGCGTGACAGATCTTCAGACTGCACACTATGTTCAGGAGGTGCAGTTTCCAGAGGCTTTGCCCGTGAAACCTTTGGTGCTGAGGAAGGCTTCAAAGCTTTAGGTTTCTTTAGCTTCTTTGACTTCGGTGGTGCAGGCGCTTCGACAGAATCAGCGTCGTCTGCAGGTTCATCCACGGCGGTCCCTTGAACCATAATATGAGTGATGAGACCTTCTAGGTTGTAGAAGGGCCCAACAAGATTGGGTTCAGCTTTGCGTGAGCCATCGGCACGAGGAGCAGAGGGACCTGGATCGAAGTCTAATCCCCGCGACTTCTTGTTTTCTTTGGCCGAGTTCCTGGCAAACTGAAGGTTGCGCTTGAACAGATTGTCGTCACGACACCATAGCAATGACGATGGGTCTGCATCTACAGGCTGTGGTCCATGGACCATGCAGGGATAGAAGCCTTGTTCAATGGCTTTAGCTCTAGACCTCGGTTGAAGATTTCTATATAGGATGTCTCCCCATGGTCGCTTGATGGCATTCTTCTCAGCATACTCCTGGGTCACGAACCTGTACTTGAACCATTGTTCTGCCCAATATCTTCGAATCCATTGGATTTGAGTTTTTCGCTGATTGTAGTCCTCCTCCGGATCTGTTTTGTACAGCTCATAGAGGTCAGGAGGCAGATCTCTTGAGGTGTTACCACAGCGCTGTCTACCACCCTTCCTTGTAGATTTTTCTGGTGCCATGAAGTTTAGACTGAAAGGCTTCAAAGTTGTCAAAGACTTCCGTCTACTGGTCAGACAAGAACTGGCTTCAGGAGAATTTATATGATGTTGTAAGAACTTTGCAAATGAATGCAGACTATGAGAACCAAGGGATTCTCCCACGGACATGTACCTGTGACAGCATTAAAGGTGCGAGGGAAGGGGAAGAGGTCATATGCATTCTTAGAAGATTTTTGAAGATAAATCAGTTTAGAAGACATTGACCTCATAGTGCGAAGACATTCACTCAAAGGTAGAGATTTGGTTCCAGATTTGTACGAATCCATGAATAAGTACAAGTGAGGAATCTAACTACTTTGTGAAGCATAACTGAATATACTAGGCATGTTATGAGATGCAGTATGAGATAGATCCAACTTGTGGGAACAGAAACTACTTGTGGTTGAAAAGGATGAATCTATCAGATCAAAAGAACTGTAAAAAGGAGGTTTTATTTACCACACGAGGAACTGCTAGACGGAGTGGGAGAGGAGGCCGAGCAGTTCCATCGTCCGTGCCCTAACTTGGCGATGGAGGACACCTACAGCGACGGCGGAGAAGACGATGTCTGCGGCCGGCGTGAGGACGGCGTCGGTGAGGTCGCGGCAGCTAAGCGCTTTGTCGCCGGTGTCGTTGAGGGCTAGCGGTGGCACTAGGGTTTGTGCAAGAGTGGAAGAAGAGATAATGACTGGGGTGAGGCGTGCATTTATAGGGACAGGGATGGCACAATGTTATTACACAGGTGCCCCTAGCGGTTCACATCTGAAGGACACGTGGCTATCATGCAACACATCGGAGGTTGTTCCACGTTCCCACGCACGCCTGGATTGTCGGGTGGTCGTTCCCACTTCTCCGGGTTTTAGGTGGAAGGATTTAGCATTGAAAACGGATTAATGTTTGTCTCTGTGTCTTCTGCTGACAAGGACGCAGAGAAGACATTTTGACAGTGTCAATAGAATGCATATGATTTGGATAGATAGACTTGGGAAAGAAGCATAGAGGGGTTAGGGTCCGATCACATTCACTTAGTTCAAAAGATTCAGCAAGAAGCCATAGCTATAAGTGAATGTTGTAGAGGACAGAAACCAAATTGAAGATAAACATGAGACCAAGTTAACATTGAAGACAAACAGAAAGTGAAGACTTTGCAAATGTAACGCCAAGTGAAAAACACTTCTAAGGGAAGAATTTGGTGGTGGCCTTACCCACCGTATAGGAGGTATTAGACCCAGACACGGCGCACAATTATCGTGGTGCTCCGAAGTCAAATTCCACATTAATGTATTCACACTCAGAATGTAAGTCTTCATTGATTGAAGACATACGTTACTTCGTGTGTTGCACATCTAAGTCATCAACATGCACAAGTGTTAGGAAGTGTGCCTGATCACAGGACATTTGAGGATTCTAAGATATTTAGCTCACACCGTAACTTGCAAAACCTTTTCTCATCCAAGGGCTTTGTGAAGATATCTGACAATTGCTCTTCAGTGTTGACGTGTATGATATCAATATCTTCCTTCATGACATGATCTCTGAGAAAGTGATGACGAATTTCAATGTGCTTTGTCTTCGAGTGCTGAACTGGGTTGTTAGCAATCTTGATGGCACTCTCGTTGTCGCAGTAGAGTGGCACTTGCTTCAGATGGATTCCATAGTCCTTGAGTGTTTGCTTCATCCATAGAAGCTGAGCGCAGCAAGATCCAGCAGCAATGTATTCAGATTCAGCAGTGGAGAGAGATACACAGTTCTGCTTCTTTGAGGACCAACATACAAGTGATCGTCCCAGAAAGTGACATGTGCCTGATGTAGACTTGCGATCCACTTTGTCACCGGCATAATCAGCATCCGAGAATCCAACTAGATCAAACTCTGAGCCCTTTGGATACCATAATCCTAGTGTTGGGGTGTGAGCCAAATATCGAAGAATTCGCTTCACAGCTAAGTGATGTGATTCCTTTGGTTCCGCTTGGAACCGGGCACACATGCAAACACTAAGCATGATATCTGGCCTAGATGCACATAAATAAAGCAAAGAACTAATCATGGAGCGGTATACCTTTTGATCGAACTCTTTACCATTATCGTCGGGACCCAGATGGTGTTCAGCTGGCATTGGCGTCATGTAGCCTTTGCAGTCTAGCATTCCAAACTTCTTCAGGCAATATTTGAGGTATTTCTCTTGAGATATGAAGATGCCGTTGCGTTGCTGTCATATTTGAAGACCAAGGAAGAACTTCAGGTCACCCATCATGGACATCTGATATTGATCTTGCATCATATATCCAAACTCTTCACTGTATTTCTGGTTAGTGCAGCCGAAGATAATGTCATCCACATATATTTGGCACACAAACAGTTCACCATCATATGTCTTAGTGAAGAGAGTGGGATCCAGTGAACCAGGTTTGAAGCCTTTGCTCTTTAGGAAGTCTTTGAGCGTGTCATACCAAGCTCGAGGGGCTTGTTTAAGGCCATACAGTGCCTTGTTGAGCTTGTAAACCATGTCAGGATGTTTTGGATCTTCAAAGCCAGGCGGTTGTGCAACATACACTTCTTCTTCAATCTTGCCATTGAGAAAGGCGCTCTTCACATCCATTTGATACAGAAGAATGTTATGATGATTTGCATAGGCCAGCAGTATGCGTATAGCTTCAAGCCTAGCCACATGAGCAAATGTTTCATCGAAGTCAATTCCTTCAACTTGAGTGTATCCTTGAGCAACGAGACGAGCTTTGTTTCTGACAACTTGACCATGCTCATCTTGCTTGTTGCGATATATCCATTTAGTGCCTATGATATTGTGCTTACGAGGATCAGGACGCTTGACCAGTTCCCATACATTATTCAACTCAAACTGTTGAAGCTCTTCTTGCATGGCTTGAATCCATTCAGGTTCCATGAAGGCTTCATCAACTTTCTTGGGTTCAGATATTGAGATGAATGCGAAGTGCCCACAGAAATTTGCTAGCTGTGTTGCCCTTGAACGAGTGAGTGGACCTGGTGCATTGATGCTATCAATTATTCTCTCAATGTGTACTTCATTTGCAACACGAGGATGAACAGGACGAAGATTTTGCTCTTGCTGATCATTGTCATCGTTAGAAGGATTGTCTTTAGACTGAGCATTGTCTTCAGGTTGATCAGGTGCAGAGATGATGAGTTCCTCTTTAGGCTAAGCTTCAGAAGGTATGATTTCTCCAGTTCCCATGAGCTTGATGGTTTCACTGGATGGAACTTCATCTAGCACATTTGGCAGGTGCTCTCTTTGCGAGCTGTTAGTCTCATCGAACCGCACATCCACAGTTTCAACCACTTTATAGTGAAAGAGGTTGAAGACTATGTAGGAGTGCGAGTCCTTTCCGTATCCAAGCATAAAACCTTCATGTGATTTCGGTGCAAATTTTGAAGTGTGATGTGGATCCTTGATCCAGCACCTAGCACCAAATACTCTGAAGTAATTGACATTTGGCTTCTTACCAGTGAGGAGCTCATAGGATGTTTCGTTCAGAAGCTTCTGAAGATAAACACGGTTGATGATATGGCATGCAGTATCAATGGCTTCAGGCCAGAACTTTCTTGGAGTCTTGTATTCATCGAGCATTGTCCGGGCCATCTCAATAAGTGTTCTGTTCTTGCGTTCCACGACGCCATTCTGCTGCGGCGTGTACGGAGCTGAGAATTCATGAGAGATGCCCAAAGTATCAAGATAAGTGTCGAGGCCAGTGTTCTTGAATTCAGTGCCATTGTCACTTCTGATGTGCTTGATCTTGACGCCATAGTTGTTCATGGCTCGATTGGCGAAGCGTCTGAAGACATCCTGCACTTCAGTCTTGTAGAGGATTATATGCACCCAAGTATATCTTGAATAATCATCAACAATGACAAAGCCATAGAGACAAGCAGTAGTAGTAAGAGTTGAGTAGTGAGTGGGACCAAAGAGGTCCATGTGGAGCAGTTCAAAGGGTTGAGTCGTTGTCATGATTTTCTTTGAGGGATGCTTGGCCCTCGTCATCTTTCCTGCTTCACAGGCACCGCATAAGTGATCCTTCTTGAACTTGACGTCCTCGATGCCTATGACATGTTTCCTCTTTGCAAGAGTGTGTAAGTTCCTCATGCCAGCATGCCCAAGCCTCCGATGCCAGAGCCAGCATTCTGAAGCTTTTGCTAGAAGACATACGGCAAGTTGTGGTCCTGCTAAGAAATCTACCACGTACAAATCATCCTTCTGATACCCTTCAAAGACTAGAGACTTGTCAGATTCCATTAGAACAAGGCAATGATATTTTCCAAATATCACAATCATGTTTAAATCACAAAGCATTGAGACATACATTAAGTTGAAACCAAGAGATTCAACAAGCATCACTTTATCCATGTGTTGATCCCTTGAGATTTCAACTCTACTTAGACCCAATACCTTGCTTTTACCAGTATCAGCAAATGTGATGTGACTCTTGTCAGATGGACGTAAAGTTGAGTCCATGAGAAGACTTCGCTTGCCAGCCATGTGATTAGTACACCCACTATCAAAAATCCATTCTGAAGCAGCTGGTGTCATACCCTACAGTGCAGTTAGGGGGATAGGCTTCACGAAGAGAATTGTGAAGCATAAACATTTGACGAGCAAGTGGATTATGAAAGCTTAGATCGAGGTTAGGACTGATAGGGCAAGTAGCAAGCGATTCAGGAACAAAATACATAATAAGACCATTTGGGCATTTGATCTTGCGCCCTACAAGATGTTTAAGGTCCCCAGCAATAGCTTCAGACGAATTTGATTTTCGGCTGGAGACCCTTCCCTGCAAAAGAGAGTTAAGCTTTCTTAGTCACCCACATCTTCAAGGGTGGCTTCGAAGCAATGAGTCTAAGTGCAGCATCTGAGAACTTTGGCTTTGGAGCCCTAGCAAATAGTCTTGCAGGTGGACAATAGTACTCATAAGAATAAGCAGAGTAGTTCTTGGTCTCATGAACATGGCGGTTTGATGAAACACACTCATATTCATAGGCCTGAGTATGGTTTCCCTGCAAAACATTCGCGTTAGTGCGACTTAGGTGATTCCTTTGTCTGTATGAAGCCTTTGGACCATATGAAGCCTGTGATCTGGGGTTTGTCTTCTTCACTTGTGGTGTCATGACGACATTCACAGGAAGATTCTCCAACCACTTTTTCGGCACCCAGACTTTCTTCATAGGTGGCCCATTCCTGTAGTTAGTACCAATATACCTGGCAAACACTTCACCATTCTGATTCTAAAACATTTTATAGTTTGCATCAAAGGATTCATCAATAACAATGGGATTAGCACAAGTGAAGCCAGACAGGGTGGATGGATCCACTGAAGGTTCCTTTGCAGCAACCCATGTGGTTTTGGGGTACTGCTCAGGTTTCCAGTAAGAGCCATCAGCATTCCTTTTCCTTTCGAACCCAAGACCCTCTTTCCTAGGGTTTTGGTTCAGGATCTGCCTTTTGAGGACATCACATAGTGTCTGATGCCCTTTGAGACTTTTGTACATCCCTGTTTCAAGCAATGTCTTCAACCTAGCATTTTCATCAGCAATAGCAATGGTATCCTCAGCAAAGGGGTTAGTTACCACATCAACAGTTGAAGATATCGCAATAGTAGCAGCAGTAGAACATCCAGCAACAGAAGTAGCGTTGTCACGCTCAATGCATTTAAGACATGGTGGTTCAAATCCTTGCTGAGCGGAACTGATCTGTTTGGCGCGAAGTGACTCATTTTCCTTTTGAAGATTTTCATGAGCCGCTCTCAATTTCTCAAGATCTTGCTTCCTTTGAAGATAATCATAGGAAAGCTTTTCATGAGTTGTTGAGAGTGTTTCATGACGACTTTCAAGTTCCTCATACTTAACATGAAGATTTTTTATGTCTTCAATTAAGGACTGAGATCGAGTCATTTCAGCGTCTAACAGGTCATCGCTTTTGTCTAACAGTTTTTGAATATGTTCCATAGCTTTCTGTTGTTCAGTTGCAATTTTAGCAAGTGTTTTGTAGTTGGGTTTGGAACCACAATCAGAGTCATCTTCACTGGATGTTTGATAGTGAGTAGTGCGTGTGTTTGCCTTGGCACCGCATGCCATGAAGCAGTAGGTGGGAGCAGAGTAGTCCTTGTCATTTGCATCAGCTCGGCGATGAAGCCATTGTCTTCAGTGTTGAAGATGGACTTGGCAACGTATGCTGTAGCCAGACTTGCAACGCCAGAATTGGACTCCTCCTCAGACTCCACCTCTGCCTCCTCAGAAGCGGACTCCTCCTCTGAATCCATTTCCTTGACAGAGAATGCACGAGCCTTGCCAGATGAGCTCTTCTTGTGTGATGAAGACTTTGAGGAGGACTTGGAAGAAGACTTTGAGTATTTCTTCTTCTTCTTGTCGTCAGAATCATACTCCTTGCTCTTCTTCTTGTTGTTGTTCTCATTGTCCCACTGCGGACACTCAGAGATGTAGTGGCCAGGTTTCTTGCACTTGTGGCATGTTCTCTTCTTGTAGTCATGAGCAGAAGCTTCATCATTCCTTGAGCTTGATCGTGAAGACTTTCTGAATCCTTTCTTCTTGGTGAATTTTTGAAACTTCTTCACAAGCATAGCAAGCTCCTTTCCAATGTCTTCAGGATCATCAGAACTGCTGCCAGATTCTTCTTCAGATGAGGAGACAACTTTTGCCTTCAGGGCACGAGTTTGCCCATAGTTGGGACTGTAGATGTCTCTTTTCTCAGAAAGCTGAAACTCATGTGTGTTGAGCCTTTCAAGTATGTCAGACGGATCGAGTGTCTTGAAGTCAGGACGTTCTTGAATCATCGGGGCTAGGGTGTCAAACGAGCTATCAAGTGATCTCAGGAGTGTCTTGATGACTTCATGCTTGGTGATCTCAGTAGTGCCAAGGGCTTTAAGTTCATTTGTGATGTCAGTGAGTCGATCAAACGTGAGCTGAACATTCTCATTGTCATTTCTCTTGAAGCGGTTGAAGAGGTTGCGAAGGACACTGATTCTTTGATCTCTCTAGGTTGAGATGCCTTCATTGACCTTGGAGAGCCAGTCCCAGACTAGCTTAGATGTTTCCAGAGCACTCACACGGCCATACTGTCCTTTGGTCAGATGACCACAGATGATGTTCTTGGCAGTGGAGTCTAGTTGAACGAACTTCTTGACATCAGCAGCGGTGACACCTTCACCAGCCTTGGGAACGCCATTCTTGACGACATACCAGAGGTCGACATCAATGGCTTCAAGATGCATGCACATCTTATTCTTCCAGTAGGGATATTCAGTTCCATCGAAGACTGGGCATGCAGCGGAGACTTTGATTATCCCTGCAGTCGACATAGCTAAAACTCCAGGTGGTTAAACCGAATCACACAGAACAAGGGAGTACCTTGCTCTGATACCAATTGAAAGTGCTAGTGATCGACTAGAGGGGGGTGAATAGGCGATTTTTAAGAAAGTCTTCAAACATGGGAGTTTCGAAGACAAATGATAGAAATAAACCTATTACCATGCAGCGGAAGGTAGACTACACTAAGCAAGCCATAGTCAAGTATTCAATGAAGTGAAAGCACAACGACTAATGGCAGCCAGGCAGTATAGATCAGGTAGGAAGATAGTATGAAGCCAATTAGAACAAGCAGTCACTCAGTGAAGACAAAAGATAATGCAAACAGACAATGACTTCACAAGGACCAACTGTAAATAAAGAGATGGTAAGGATAGAACCAGTGACTTGTTGAAGACAATGATTTGTTGGACCAGTTCCAGTTGCTGTGACAACTGTATGTCTGGTTAGGGAGGCTGAGATTCAACTCAGAAGACCGTGTCTTCACCTTATTCCCCTTGAGCTAAGGACACCCAGTCCTTGCCCAATCACTCTGGTAAGTCTTCAAGGCAGACTTCCAAACCTTCACAGACTTCGTTCACCGGCAATCCACAATGACTCTTGGATGCTCAGAACGTGATGCCTAACCGGCTGGAGGATTCACAGTCCTCAAGTGTAATAAGTCTTCAGATCACACGGACAGGAAGACTTAAGTGATGCCTAACACTCTTTGGCTCTGGGTGTTTAGGGCTTTATCCTCGCAAGGAATTCTCTCTCAAAGGCTTCAAGGTGGGTTGCTCTCAAACGACAAAAGCCGTACACTAACTCTAAGCAGCCAACCGTTTATGGTTGTAGGGGGTGGGCTATTTATAGCCACTAGGCAACCCGACCTGATTTGTCCGAAATGACCCTGGGTCACTAAGGAACTAACACGTGTTCCAACGGTTAGATTTCAAACACACACGGCAACTTTACTTGGGCTACAAGCAAAGCTGACTTATCCAACTCTGGATAAGATTTGCTCTCATAGTCTTCACTCGAAGACATAGGATTTTGGTTAAGCATCACTTCAGTCATTCTGACTGGTTCACTTGGACCCCACTTAACAGTACGGTGGTTCCTATGACTCAACAAAGAAGAAAAAGAATGACGAAACAACTAAGTCTTCACGCTCCATAGTCTTCACACGATGTCTTCTCTTGTCATAGTCTTCAATGTGAATGTCTTCACATCCCACCTTTGACTTCAATGTCTTCATACATTTTTAGGGGTCATCTCTGGTAGGAAAACCGAATCAATGAGGGACTTCTACCTGTGTTATCCTGCAATTCTCACAAACACATTAGTCCCTCAACCAGGTTTGTCGTCAATACTCCAAAACCAACTAGGGGTGGCACTAGATGCACTTACAGTCTCTATCCACTATGGAACACAGAGCGGTGAGCTCCTCGGCCACCAGGGCTTCGGATAGTGCCTCGAGGGCTAGGGATGCAGTTTTGTTTTCGGCGTGGAGTGCTATGTCCAGATCACTGGAGATAGTGATAACACCGTTGGGCCCGGGCATTTTGAGCTTCATGTACCTGTAATGAGGTATGGCTTGAAAGTGTGTGAATGCATCTCGCCCTAACAGGGCATGATATCCGATGTTGAGAGGGGCCACCTGGAAGATTATCTCTTTGGACCTATAGTTCTCTGGCATGCCGAATACCATGTCGAGTTTAATTTTCCCCGAGCATCTTGCTTCTCAACTGGGGATAATTCCTCGAAAGGTTGTGTTACTTTGCTCAATGCGACTCCTGTCCATTTGCATTTTATTGAGCGTGTCCACGTAGATGAGGTTCAATCCGCTGCCCCCGTCCATGAGCACTTTAGTGAGCCGAAATCCATCCACAATTGGATTTAGAACTAGGGCGGCTAGTGCTCGGACTGATCAGGCCCGTGGTTCGTCATTGGCGTTGAAAGTTATCGCCATGTCGTTCCAAGGGTTTATTGCAGCTACTTGGTTGACTTCGGCGAGGTTGCGGAGCGCCCTTTTGTGCTGATTATTTGAGTAGAAGGTCTCGAAGACCGTGAACACATTGAGATTGTTACCCTCGAAGGGGTACCTTGCTGTGGTAGTTTCGGTGAGGACGGCCTCACCGCTTTTAGCCAACTGGCGAAGTATCCAACATGACCGGAGGCTATGTGTTGGTTCGGAATTCGGCATCGTGTGTATCTGGCAAGGCTTGTCAAGCCATTCATCAAGGACAGTCATGTGCCCTGTTAAGGGCTTAATTTTCTTGTTCGTGAAGCAATGATCAGGTGCCCCGTGAGGGTGCATCCTTTTTGCCCGCCGGTGGGTGGCTTAAAGGCACGTGGTTCCTACCGAGCTGCCTGGGCTTTCCAGGCGCTTTCCATTGTGCAGTACTTCTGTACTATGTGAGCCAAATCTGCAAAGTGCAGTATGCAGCGTCGGTTGAGGGCATTGAGGATCCCCTCGTCTGTACAGTTGCGAAAAAGACTGATACCGCATCATCGTCGCAGCAATCTTTTAACAAGTAGGAATCTATCCCAAAAGTGATGGACTGTTTCCTAAGGTTGCTTTCGGATATACATCAAATCGCATATGTCCAGGGGACCGGAATTGTTTGGAGAGTATTGCTTGTGGTGGGCGGGTGGGATTAAATCTGCCCCGTGGCCCACTGCGGAATCCGGGTTTTGAAGAATTTCTAAGGTTAATGGCCCAGGATCCGAGTGTCCTGAGAGTTTTTAGGCTCGAAGCCTGGTTCTATGTTCGGAGCACGGATAGTTTCTCGAAGATGGGCGTCTGGCTTGCAAAGCTCGGAGATCCGAACATAGTTTGCTTTTAGCATAGGAGGAGCGGTATCCTCACCTTGCTCTTCCACGATGGTCACCAGGTGGGTGACCGGTGGGGATATGATTTCTCTCTAGTCGGGTTTAAGCCCAATCAGATCATAATCTGTTGAGACCCCCAGGGCGGCGATGCGATCTAGAAGTTCGTTTAAAGATGAAACATCTGTCGGATCCATCTTATCGACGCTTTCGGGGTTGATGCGGAGATGATTTTTGGCAATCCGGGGGACCGCCTCGGGCTTTATGGCCGGGCGGGCGCCTATGGTGAAATTGCCGATCTGGAGGATCTGCCCAGGAACTAGGGCTTTTATAGAGGTGATTTTGTCATTGATGACGAGGCGAGCCATCGATCCTTCTATTGACAACACGGAGGAACACTCAATGAAAGCACCAATGTCGGTGTCAAAACCGGCAGATCTCGGGTAGGGGGTCCTGAACTGTGCGTCTTAGGATGGAAGTTAATAGGAGACAGGGACACTGAGGGAGTCCTGGATTAGGGGGTGTCCGGATAGCCGGACTATACCTTCGGCCGGACTCCTGGACTATGAAGATACAAGATTAAAGACTCCGTCCCGTGTCCGGAAGGGACTTTCCTTGGCGTGGAAGGCAAGCTTGGCGATACGGATATGTAGATCTCCTACCATTGTAACCGACTTTGTGTAACCCTAACCCTCTCCGGTGTCTATATAAACCGAAGGGTTTTAGTCCGTAGGACAACATACACAACAACAATCATACCATAGGCTAGCTTCTAGGGTTAGCCTCTCCGATCTCGTGGTAGATCTACTCTTGTACTACCCATATCATCAATATTAATCAAGCAGGACGTAGGGTTCTACCTCCATCGAGAGGGCCCGAACCTGGGTAAAACTTCTTGTCCCTTGCCTCCTGTTACCATCCGGCCTAGACGCACAGTTCAGGACCCCCTACCCGAGATCCGCCGGTTTTGACACTGACATTGGTGCTTTCATTGAGAGTTCCTCTGTGTCATCGCTGTCAGGCTCGATGGCTCCTACGATCATCAATAGCGATGCAGTCCAGTCTAGGGTGAGACCTTCCTCCCTGGACAGATCTTCGTCTTCGGCGGCTTCGCACTGCGGGCCAATTCACTTGGCTGTCTGGAGCAGATCGAAAGCTACGCCCCTAGCCGTCAGGTCAGATTTGGAAGTTTAAACTACAGGGCTGACATCCGCAGGGACTTGATCTTCGACGGATTTGAGCCACTGCCGAGCGTGCCGCACTGTCCCGACGAGCATGATCTAGCTCTGCCGCTGAACAGAGCCCTGGAGGCCGCACCCGCATCAGCTTCGACCCTTAATTTGGAGCCAACTGCGCCGATCGAGGATGGGCGGTTGGACGCCACCTCGGGGGCTGCGATCCCAACGGTGATTGAGCCGAACATCAGCCCCGTACTCTGCGAGACTCGTGACTCCAAGGAGCCGAACTCCTCTCCGGACTCCGAACCCTCCGCGCCCCTGCCAATCCAATCCGATTGGGCGCCGATCATGGAGTTTACTACCGCGGACATCTTTCAGCACTCGCCTTTCGGCGATATCCTGAAGACACTGAAGTCTCTCTCTTTATTAGGAGAGCCCTGGCCGGACTACGGTCAGCAAGGTTGGGGTACGGACGATGAAGAAATTCAAAGCCCACCCACCACTCACTTTGTAGCCACTGTCGACGACTTAACCGACATGCTCGACTTCGACTCCGAAGACATCGACGGTATGGGCGCCGATGAAGGAGATGATGAAGAACCAGCGCCTACTAGGCCCTGGAAAGCCACCTCGTCATATGACATATACATGGTGGACACCCCAAAAGAGGGAGATGGCGATGGAACAGCGGAGGACGACCCCTCCAAGAAACAGCCTAAGCGCCGGCGTCAGCGGCGCCGCTCAAAATCCCGCCAAAACAAATACGGTGATTCCAGCACGGGAGATAATAATACTCCGGAAAGTGCCGAAGAAAACCCCCTCCAGCAAGATTTAGCACGGGAGGATGGAGAAACCAGCCCTCATGATAGAGCGGCAGAAAGAGAGGTCAAGGACGATAATTATATGCCTCCCTCTGAAGACGAGGCAAGCCTCGACGACGATGAATTCATCGTGCCAGAGGATCCCGTCGAACAAAAGTGTTTTCAATGCAGGCTTATGGCCAGGGCAAGAAGCCTCAAGAAAAAACAGCAACAGCTTAGAGCTGATCAAGATTTGCTAGTCGACAGATGGACTGAAGTCCTTGCGGCCAAAGAGCATAAACTCGAACGCCCCTCCAAGAGCTACCCAAAGCGCAGGTTGCTACCCCGATTAGAGGAGGAAGCACTTGATGCGGCCGACCGGCCACCTCGTGGCCGCGCCAGAGAGGCCTCTCGGCCCTCCACTCAAGCCGCACCCCGTACCAAGGCACGGGAATATGCGCCGGACTTACGAGATATGTTGGAGGACAAGGCAAGGAAAACAAGATCGATCTATGGATCGCGGGGGTGCCCCACGGCTCGAGACGGTAACCGTCACGCCGGCCACAAATTCGGCAGGGCCGAACACAGTAGACACGGCTCATTGGAGCTACGTCATGATATAGCCCAGTACAGAGGCCCCGCACACCCACTATGCTTCACTGACGAAATAATGGATCATCAAATCCCCGAGGGTTTCAAACCCGTAAACATCGAATCATATGATGGCACAACAGATCCTGCGGTATGGATCGAGGATTATCTCCTTCATATCCACATGGCCTGCGGTGATGATTTCCACGCCATCAAATACCTCCCACTCAAGCTTAAAGGACCAGCTCGGCATTGGCTTAACAGCTTGCCAACAGGATCAATCAGTTGTTGGGAGGACCTGGAAGCCGCATTCCTCGACAATTTCCAGGGGACTTATGTGCGACCCCCAGACGCCGACGACCTAAGTCACGTAATTCAGCAGCCAGAGGAATCGGCCAGGCAATTCTGGACACGGTTCCTAACAAAGAAAAATCAAATAGTCGACTGTCCGGACGCTGAGGCCCTAGCAGCCTTCAAGCACAATATCCATGACGAGTGGCTAGCCCGGCACCTTGGACAGGAAAAGCCAAAATCTATGGCAGCACTCACGACACTCATGACCCGCTTTTGCGCGGGAGAAGATAGCTGGCTTGCTCGTAGCAACAATATGACCAAGAACCCTGGTAATTCGGATACCAGGGGCAGTAGTGGCAGGTCGCGTCACAACAAGCAGAAGTGCCGCATTAACGGTGACAATGCTGAGGATACGGCAGTTAATGCCGGATTCAGAGGCTCTAAATCCGGTCAGCGGAAAAAGCCATTCAAAAGGAATCCTAGGGGCCCGTCCAGTTTGGACCGAATACTCGACCGCTTCTGCCAGATACATGGCACCCCCGAAAAGCCGGCCAATTACACCAACAGGGATTGTTGGGTGTTCAAGCGGGCAGGCAAGTTAAACGCCAAAAATGAAGACAAGGGGCTGCATAGCGATGACGACGAGGAGCCCCGGCCGCCGAATAATAGTGGACAGAAGGGTTTTCCCCCACAAGTGCGGACGGTGAACATGATATATGCAACCCACGTCCCCAAAAGGGAGCGGAAGCGCGCGTTAAGGGACGTATACGCAGTAGAGCCAGTCGCCCCAAAGTTCCACCCATGGTCCTCCTGCCCGATCACCTTTGATCGAAGGGACCATCCCACTAGCATCCGTCATGGTGGATTCGCCGCATTGGTTCTAGACCCAATTATTGACGGATTTCATCTCAGTAGAGTCCTTATGGACGGCGGCAACAGCCTGAACCTGCTTTACTAGGATACAGTGCGGAAAATGGGCATAGATCCCTCGAGGATTAAGCCCACCAAAATGACCTTTAAAGGCGTAATACCAGGTGTGGAGGCCAACTGTACAGGCTCAGTCACACTTGAAGTGGTCTTCGGATCTCCGGATAATTTCCGAAGTGAGGAGTTAATCTTCGACATAGTCCCGTTCCGCAGTGGTTATCACGCACTGCTCGGGCGAACCGCATTCGCCAAGTTCAATGTGGTACCGCACTATGCATACCTTAAGCTCAAGATGCTAGGCCCTCGAGGAGTAATTACGGTCAATGGAAACACCGAACGCTCCCTCCGAACGGAGGAGCACACGGCGGCCCTTGCAGCGGAAGTACAAAGCAGCCTCTCCAGGCAGTTCTCCAGTCCGGCCACTAAACGACCGGACACCGTCAAGCACGCCCAGAGTAACCTACAACAAGACCGCCTGGCACGATCCAAGCAGGCGTAGAAATGCGGCCCCAACCCCAACCCTCACAAAAAGGCGACGCCAGTACTTTGCGTACATAACTACGCTCTAGAGATACCATGGGTACAGGGGGAGGGGCACCATCACGGCACGCCCGAAACACGGTTTAAACCGTACCAGGGGCTGCCGATTTTTTAATTTTCTCTTACTTTCAGGACTCCATCCTTCGGAAGGCCTGTTCGGCAGTTCAATTGCCGCACAAATGATGCAAGAACCAGGGAAGCAGACAAGCCACGCCGCATTACGGAACTCCCAGGTGGTCTCTATCACGAGCAGTATACCTGCTCCGCATACTATTCCGCAGCTTGCCCATGGAACGGACATGTTAACTAGTCCAACCTTTCACTTATCGCATTATTTGTATCGTTCTGCTTTGATCGCAGCCCTTTTTAATAAACAATGCATAGCTTTCGTCTATTTTTGCATTACCTTTTTTCTTTATATATGTTCCTTAACGACATGTCGCACCCGTACACGTTGGTACGGCCAAAATATGCCAGGGGCTTTAGTACCCCTCAATATGGTGTGAGAAGTCCGAACACTTTAACAAGTGTGGCACCCCAAACTTATAGCATTATATGCATCGGCTCCGAATCATGTCTTGGGTCAATAGTTGGGTTTGCCCGGCTCCTACGTTTTGGTGCCTTACGTTCCGCTATATCGACTAAGGTAGCACTAGGAGAACCACTGCGACTGTGCCCCAGTTGAGCTGGGTCGAGCACCTCAGTGGAGAAAGCTAAAACTGACTGTCATGATGAAGCGAGAGCTGGTCGCTGTTCGAGAGGTTTTTCGAGTCCCTAAAGACTTATGCCGCTTAGGGCAAGGAGCCGGCTCTGTCCGGCCAAGGCGTGGATAGCACCCCGAACTCGGTCTTCCGAATACCAGGGGCTTCGCCGAAATTTAAAATTATAGAATTCTATGGCTAAGTGAGAGTGTTCACGCATTATAGTCCGATTGCCTTGTTCGTTGGGCTGAGCGCCTCCCTCGAAGGACCCAAACATGGGAAAAAGAGCGCTCAGGTTTATCCCCGAACACCCCAGCACTAGCGGCACGGGGGCAGAAGCCGACGACTCGCCATCTCTCAGAATTGATAAACAGCCGCACAGAAGGTAATATTTTAAATTCCAACAGCATTGCTTGGCGCATATGAACAAGTTTTCAGCGCACAGGACAAAACGAGCAAGTTTCACTCAAAAATTACATCCCTAGAACATTCATCCGCCACAAGGCAGGCACCCTTCAGAACATCCTTATAGTAATTCTCGGGCTTGCGATGCTCTTTCCCCGGCGGTGGCCCGTCCTTCACAAGCTTCTCAGCATCCAGCTTGCCCCAGTGCACCTTAGCACGGGCAAGGGCCCTACGGGCACCTTCAATGCAGACGGAGCGCTTGATGACTTCGAGCCTTGGACAGGCCTCCACCAGCCGGCGCACCAGCCCGAAATAGCTCCCAGGCAGAGCCCCTCTAGGCCACAGCCGAACAATGAGGCCCTTCATGGCCTGTTCGGCCGCCTTGTGGAGCTCGACCAGTTGCTTCAGCTGGTCGCTCAGGGGCACGGGGTGTCCGGCCTCAGCATACTGAGACCAGAACACCTTCTCTGTCGAGCTGCCCTCCTCGGCTCAATAGAATGCGTCGGCATTGGACACACTCCGGGGAAGATCTGCGAACGCTCCTGGAGAGCTCCGGATTCGGGTAAGTAACAAGTAACTCACGTTTATGTGTTTGATTTTCATAAAGAATGCCTTACCCGCCGCTATCTTCTTCACCTCATCCAACTCCTAGAGGGTCTTCTGGGATTCGGCCTTGGCAGACTTGGCATTTTCAATAGCCACCGCGAGCTCGGACGCTCGCGTCTTTGAGTCAAGCTCCAAACTCTCATGTTTTTCCATGAGAGCCTGGAGCTCTTGCCGTACCTTGCCAACCTCGGCCTCATACTTCTCCCGCTCGGTGCGCTCCGAGGCCGCCCTCTTCTCGGCCTCGACCAGTGCTTGCTTAAGGGTCGCCACCTCAGACGTGGCCCCTACAATAGCCACGATAATCCTGTCATTCTTTGCAATTGCACCTTTTTATATATATATTTAAACAAGGTATTTCTTACCTTCATTGTCCTCGAGCTGCTTCTTGGCACGCCCGAGCTCTTGCTCGGACCGCTCGAGGTTCTGCTTTAGCGTGTCCACTTCCGCAGTCAGTGTGGCGGACGCAAGCAGAGAAGCCTGCATATGCATATTGACTCATTTTTGTTAGACTCCTGCGTATTTTATTTGATCCTCTATTCAGCTTTTCTTCCCGAACGCCAAACAGAGCATCAGAGGCTACTGTCTATGCGGTAATATTATTTACACATTCTTTACTCACCTCAAAGCCTGTTAAAAGGCTAGTACAAGCTTCAGTCAGTCCGCTCTTGGCGGACTGAACCTTCTGGACCACCGCACTCATAATAGTGTGGTGCTCCTCGTCGATGGAGGCGCCTTGGAGCGCCTCCAACATATTGTCCGGCGCCTCCGGTTGGACGGGGGCCAACGGCACGGTGGGCTTGCTCCTCTTGGAAGGAGGTCCCCCGCCGGACTCTGGAACCTTTGAAGGTTCCGGAGCGGTGTCCAGCCTAGAGCCGGACTTGGAGCCCTGGGGGGTTTCATCCCCTTTACTCCTGGAGTCCGGGAGGTCGCCTTGCGGCGCCTCCAGGACCACCTCCTCCCAGCTTGGAACCTGTTGGGACAACACTTCGGTGTCGTCCGTAGGGCGGGGGGAGGAAGCCGTTGGAAGCGAGTTCACATCCGACTAGTCAAGTGAGCTGCTCGACGACGCGTCGAGCCGGTCTTTGGGTGGGCTGCATAAACATATTCGACGTAAGGGAAAGTTGTGCAATAAACGAATACAATGAATTACTCTGGTATCCGGATACTTACAGTTTTGCCAGGGGCTTGGCCCTGGGCTGCCACTCCTCTCTGTCGTCGTCGGCGTCGGTAGAGTAGTCCGGAGGAAGAGTTTTCCCTTCTTGGACCCTCCGGCCTCCTCGGAGAGGGCGGCCTTCCTTTTCTTCTCTCCTCCCGCTGGAGGGGGAGAGGCCTCTTCTTCTTCCTCCTCGTCTTCACGGGAGGAATGCGCCTCGGAACCGTCGGATGATGGATCCGACACCTCCTGGCGCCGGGCACTCTTTCGAGTCCCCGTGGCCTTTTTCGCGGCCTTCTTCTCCGGCACCACATAGGGTGCCGGAACCAGCAGCTTCGCCAAGCGAGCGTCCGCTGGGCCTTCGGGCAAAGGAGCCGGACAGTTGATCTGTCTGGACGTCACCTGCCAATCCTGTCAAAGGTAAGGGAGCTTAGATCTCGCATGGAGTCAAACTATGAAAAACTGATACCCTATAAAAGGAAAAAACAGCTTACCGCATGAGCGTGACGCTGCGTACTGAATCTGCGATCCTCGGTAGCGGATGCGGGGGCCTCGGCGCCCTTGAAAAGCACCTTCCAGGCATCTTCGTACGTCATGTCGAAGAGCCTGCTCAGAGTTTGGTGCCGCGCCGGGTCGAACTCCCACAGGTTGAAAGCCCGTTGTTGACACGGGAGGATCAGGCGGATGAGCATAACCTGGACAACGTTGACAAGTTTGAGCTTCTTATCCACCAGGGTTTGGATGCATGTTTGGAGTCCGGTCAGCTCTCCTTTTTTTACCCCACGATAGGCCCGTCTCCTTCCAGGAGGTAAGCCGCGTAGGGGGTCCGGATCGAAACACGGGGGCTGCGACCCATTCAGGGTCGCGCGGCTCAGTGATGTAAAACTGCCCCGATTGCCACCCCTTCAGGGTCTCCACAAAGGAGCCCTCGAGCCATAAGACGTTGGCCATCTTGCCCACCATGGTGCCTCCGCACTCCGCCTGGTTGCCGCGCACCACCTTCGTCTTGACATTGAAAGTCTTGAGCCATAGGCCGAAATGGGGGCGGATGCGAAGGAAAGCCTCGCACACAACGATAAACGCCGAGAGGTTGAGGACAAAGTTCGGGGCCAGATCATGGAAATCTAGGCCGTAGTAGAACATGAGCCCCCGGACAAATGGGTGGAGAGGGAAGCCCAGTCCGCGGAGGAAATGGGGGAGGAACACCACCCTCTCATGGGGCCTAGGGGTGGGGATGAGCTGCCCCTTTTCGGGAAGCCGGTACGCGATGTCGTTAGACAGGTATTCGTCCTTCCTCAGCTTTTTGATGTGTCCCTCCGTGATGGAGGAGACCATCCACTTTCCTCCCGCTCCGGACATGGCTGGAGAAGGTTGAGGTGGGGAGTGCGGACTTGGGCGCTGGAGCTCGAGTGCGCAAGAATGGATAGGCGAAGGAGGAAGAAGCCGTAGGTGAAAAGGTGGATCCTTATCCCCTTATATGGGTGGACGCAACTACATGTCCCCACCAGCCTGGTAAAACTCGCTTATCTCCAAGCGCCGTAATCAATGGCGCGGTTGGGTTACCCACGCCCGTATTGATGAGAATCCCGGGATAAGGGGACACGATCTCTGCTTTAACAAGACGTGCCAAGGAAACCGCCTCGCATGACGCGCTGAGGTGGGATAATGAAACGACTCGGATAAAGGCTTGGCTGTGGTGTGTCACGCTACGGAATACGTTAGTAGATTAGATTTGTGTAAATATTATTCTCTCTATGGCAATATGTGGAAACTTATTTTGCAGAGCCGGACACTATCTTTGTGTTCAAAATCTTCTATGAAGTACTTGGAGGAGGAACCCGCCTTGCAATGCCGAAGACAATCTGCGCGCCGGACTCGTCGTCATTGAAGCCTGGTTCAGGGGCTACTGAGGGAGTCCTGGATTAGGGGGTGTCCGGATAGCCGGACTATACCTTCGGCCGGACTCCTGGACTATGAAGATACAAGATTAAAGACTCTGTCCCGTCCGAAAGGGACTTTCCTTGGCGTGGAAGGCAAGCTTGGCGATACGGATATGTAGATCTCCTACCATTGTAACCGACTTTGTGTAACCCTAACCCTCTCTGGTGTCTATATAAACCGGAGGGTTTTAGTCCGTAGGACAACATACACAACAACAATCATACCATAGGCTAGCTTCTAGAGTTTAGCCTCTCCGATCTCGTGGTAGATCTACTCTTGTACTACCCATATCATCAATATTAATCAAGCAGGACGTAGGGTTCTACCTCCATCAAGAGGGCCCGAACCTGGTTAAAACTTCGTGTCCCTTGCCTCCCGTTACCATCCGGCCTAGACGCACAGTTCGGGACCCCCTACCCGAGATCCGCCGGTTTTGACACTGACAGACACGATGTTTACCCAGGTTCGGGCCCTCTTAATGGAGGTGATACCCTACTTCCTGCTTGATTGACTTTCATGGGTATAGGGGTTACAAGAGTTGATCTACCTCGAGATCGTAATGGCTAAATCCTAGATGTCTAGCCTGTGTGATTATCATTGCCTCTACGGACTAAACCCTCCGGTTTATATAGACACCGGAGGGGCTAGGGTTATACAGAGTCGGTTTACAAAGAAAGGAATCTTCATATCTGAACGCCAAGCTTGCCTTCCATGCCAAAGGGGAGTCCCATCCAGACACGGGGGGAAGCCTTCCATCTTGTATCTTCACAGCCCACGAGTTCAGCCCATGTCACATAGGTCGGACGCCCGGGGACCCCCTAATCCAGGACTCCCTCACGCACCCCCTTCCCATTGTCCAATTCGGACAGCACATGGGGGGGCACGCGCCACCCCTTGTGGGCTCCCCTCTCTCCCCCCTATGGCCCATGCTGGCCCATTACTTCCTCGGGGGATTCCGGTAACCCCTCAGTACTCCGATAAATATCTGAAACATTCCGAAACCATTCTGATGTCCAAATACTATCTTCCAATATATCAATCTTTACCTCTTGACCATTTAGAGACTCCTCACATGTCCGTGATCTCATCTGGGACTCCAAACAATCTTCGGTCACCAAAACACATAACTCATAATACAAATCGTCATCGAACGTTAAGCGTGCGGACCCTACGGGTTCGAGAACTAAGTAGACATGACCGAGACACATCTTCGGTCAATAACCAATAACGGAACCTGGATGCTCATATTGGTTCCTACATATTCTACAAAGATCTTTATCGGTCAAACCGCAATGACAACATACCTAATTCCCTTTGTCATTTGTACGTTACTTACCCAAGATTCGATCATCGGTATCCTCATACCTAGTTCAATCTCGTTCTCGGCAAGTCTCTTTACTTGTTCTGTAATGCATCATCCCGCAACTAACTCTTTAGTCACATTGCTTGCAAGGCTTATAGTGATGTGCATTACCGAGAGGGCCTAGAGATACCTCTCCGATACTCGGAGTGACAAATCCTAATCTTGATCTATGCCAAGCCAACAAACACCTTCGGAGACACCTGTAGAGCATATTTATGATCACCCAGTTGCGTGTGACGTTTGATAGCACACAAGGTGTTCCTCCGGCATTCGGGAGTTGCATAATCTCATAGTCAGAGCAATATGTATAAGTCATGAAGAAAGCAATAGAAATAAAACTTAACGATCATTATGCTAAGCTAACGGATGGGTCTTGTCCATCACATCATTCTCCTAATGATGTGATCCCGTTCATCAAATGACAACACATGTCTATGGTCAGGAAACCTAACCATCTTTGATTAACGAGCTAGTCTAGTAGAGGCATATTAGGGACACTTTGTTTTGTCTATGTATTCACACATGTATCAAGTTTCCGATTAATACAATTCTAACATGAATAATAAACATTTATCATGATATAAGGAAATATAAATAACAACTTTATTATTGCCTTTAGGGCATATTTTCTTCACTAAATGCATGCAGTGCATCGAGTAGACACGATGGATGTTGTGCATGTTAGGCATTGATGCATACATGTACATGTACGTGGACTACTCCAGCAAATGTAGTACTCCATGTTCTAAGCGAGCTTGTGCAAATAAAAATCTACTATTGATTAGCATGCACGTACGGGTCTCAAGATATTGATCATTCCAAAATTATTTATAAATGCTAGCATGCTTGAGCTCTTAGAAAAATGATAGTTAGGAAAAATTAATTCCAGATGCAAACAATGCATTTTAATTATTCTTTAATTTAGGCCTCACACGTTTATAAGCTTCGTTTACAAACATGTGGTGGTTGTTACATTCAAGCCATGTTTTGGGGCATGACAGCTTTAGTGGCTTCGTCTATAAATGCATGGCGGCTCTTACATCTGAGTCATGTTTTAGGGTGTGACAGCTTTAGTGGTATCAGAGCACTAAAGTTGTCACGTCCCAAAATATGGCTTGGACATAACAACCGCCATGTTTATACACGAAGCTTATAAACATGTGAGGTCTAAATTAAAACATTTCACAATAATACACATATATAGCATGTATTCGTTATGCCGGGGATACAAAGTTCTTGTTGAAAATAAACTTCTAAAGTACTTTAGTTTATTCCCTCCCTACGTGTGCTACACCTACTACTCAAAGTCATGCTCGGGATCATTACCAGTTTGGGCTGCAAAAATAGAAATAGACAAGGGTGAGTACGATGATTCATACCTGGCAAGTAGCCATTTTATCAAGTGTACGAAAGGAAAAGGTGTTATGAATATCACAACGGTGTAAATAAATTTCAAGGAAATGATACGGCAGCAGTGGAAAGATTTAGCGGTGGAAAATAAGTACAAAAGGTTGAATTTAAAGATAATAACCAGCGGAGTTCAACAGAAATATTGGAAATACATTTTACGGCAGTGTATAAAAAAAATATTGGCATCACACGTGACCGGCAAGCTTCCCAACCCGGAAGTCACAGGGGTGAAATTTCACACTTTTACACTCTTAAGAGGGGTACTCCAACAGCGACAGTCTCGACCAAAACCACATGGGTTCCAGAAGAGCAGATCCCTTTGGTCCCCAAGAGGCACAACAACTTGACTTACTAGTATGGGTTGTTCCCAAGGATCGATCACCAATACCTTGTTCGGAACAAGTGTCGTCCCCGGCGGAGAACTCAGACAATCCTATCCTGAACTGTGACCGGTACAATACGTTAGCGGCCGTGACACCAATATAGACAACATGTGACTATGAAAATAAGGAGGTCAGTGATACGATGAGGCACATATAGTGATTCTCACATCCCCGCGTAAGCCCAAATAATCATGAAGATTACTTGCTCACCAGAACATATTTCTTCTCAACCGTACCGTGGCCAACGAACAGAGAACAATTGCAGGAGAACATATATATCACGGTACAGTGACTAGCAAACAGATACTAGCAGCAGTATATCTCTAGATCAACAAAGCAGAGTGCAAGTCGCAAGACTAAGCACGTCAACGGAGTAAGAACAATGGAGCTGCTACTTGCGTGACCAGCAGTACCCGCCTACCACATGGTCGCTATGAACCACACCAGCGCGAGCTCCAATTTCTTCTTCCCGCAGGTGACTCTGACTATTGTGTCTATGGCCCTATGCTACAGCACCTGGTCGCTAACCAGCGCATTGTGAACATATTAATTGCCCAGCCCGCCGCACTGCTACAGGTGTAACTCTTTGAACGCTCCGAAGGGTAGATATGGATGAGACGGTGCCCCTTCGGTTCATCTACTAGCTAGCTGAGTTCATCCACGGCGCTATGCATGCATACGTTTCTAACCAGTCAAATGACACGTAGATCATACTCCCTCTGTCCAGGTTTATTAGGCCTAAAGACAACTTCTCTTAGACCAAGACACATAGTAATTTGCTCACATTAATTCTTCCATTCCACTCCCAATGCACTCTCTCACATGCATGCAGCCAATGAAAAAGCACACATGAAGTGTATTAACTTTTCAGCCATGGCACCAACAACAATAGCTTTCAATACAACCAATGAAATGATTGCATGCATGCACCTTTCCAACGCGGGGCCTTATAAAAGGGGACATGCTTGTGATGCTGAGAGGCCTAATAAACCCGGACGGAGGGAGTACCGCCCAAGGAGTAAGGCATGTAGCCATGCAGCAAGCCATATCATCACCGCATGGGAAAATATCTACTGCCCTATATGGTAATAGGGTGTAGAACAACAACTAGCTAGCCTACGCTGGAAAGATGCAGTTCGCTATTACAAATATGAGCTAGTCGACACGCATTATACTTGCACTAAAACAACTGGTGACAAGATGGATGCTACATGCCTTTAGTGCATCGAGTAGCTAGACATAATGGATCTTGTGCATGTCAGGCATTGATGCATGCATGTACATGTCCGTGGACTACTCTAGCAAATGTAGTACTCCATGTTCTAAGCCAGCTTATGCAAATAAAAATCTAATAATAATTAGCATGCACATACGGGTCTCAAGATATTAATCAATCCAAAATTATTTATAAATACTAGCATGCTTGAGGTCTTCGAAAAATAATATTTAGGCAAAATTAATTCTAGATGACAACCAATGCATTTTAATTATTTTTTAATTTAGGCCTCACACGTTTATAAGCTTCGTTTATAAACGGGTGGCGGCTGTTACATCCGAGCCATGCTTTCAGGCGTGGTAGCTTTAGTGGCTTCATTTATAAACAAGATACCAATAAAGTTGCCATGCCCCAAAACATGGCTCTGACGTAACAGCGGGCACGTGTTTATAAACGAAGCTTATAAATGTGTGAGGCCTAAATTAAAACATTTCACAGTAATACACATCTATAGCATGTATTCCTTATTCTATGGATACAAAGTTCTTGCTGAAAATATACTCCTAAAGTGCTTCAATTTATTCCCTCCCAACGCGTGCTACGCCTACTACTCAAAGTCATGCTCAAGATCATTACCACTTTGGGCTGCAAAAATAGAAATAGGCAAAGGTGAGTACGATGATTCATACCCAGCGAGTAGCATTTTATCAAGCGTACGAAAGGAGAAAGTGTTATGAATATCACAATGGTTTAATTCAATTTCAAGGAAATGATATGGCAACAATGGAAAGATTTAGCGGCAGAAAATAAAGTAGTACGAAAGGCTGAATTTAAAGATAATAACCATCAGAGTTCAACGAAAATACTGGAAATACATTTTACAGCAGTGTATAAGAAAAAATATTGACATCACACGTGACCTGCAAGCTTCCCAACCCGGGAGTTACTGGGGTGAAATTTTACACTTTTACACTCTTAAGAAGGGAACTCCGACATCAACAGTCTCGACCAAAACCGTGTGGGTTCCAGAAGAGCAGAGCCCTTTGGTCCCGTGAGGCACGACAACTTGACTTACTAGTATGGGTCGTTCCCAAGAATCTATCACCGATACCATGTTCGGAACAAGTGTCGTCCACAGCGGAGAACTCAGGCAGTCCCATACCTAAACTGCGACCGGTAGAGTACGTTTGCGGTTGTGACACCAATATAGACAACATGTGAATATGAAAATAAGGAGGTCAGTGATACGACGAGGCTCGTGTAGTAATTCTCAAGTCTCCGCGTAAGCCCAAATAATCATGAAGATTACTTGCTCACAGGAGCATATTTCTTTCAACCATACCCTGGCCAACAAACAGAGAACAATTGCAGGAGAACATATATATCACAATAAAGTGATGATGACCCACAAGTGTAGGGGATCTATCGTAGCTTTTTGATAAGTAAGAGTGTCGAACCCAACGAGGAGCAGAAGGAAATGATAAGCAGTTTTCGGTAAGGTATTCTCTGCAAGCACTGAAATTATCGGTAACAGATAGTTTTGTGATAAGGTAATTTGTAACGAGTAGCACGTAATAAAAGTAAATAAGGTGCAGCAAGATGGCCCAATCCTTTTTGTAGCAAAGGACAAGTCTGGAAAAACTCTTATATAAAGGAAAGCGCTCCCGAGGACACATGGGAATTACCGTCAAGCTAGTTTTCATCACGTTCATATGATTCGCGTTCGGTACTTTGATAATTTGATATGTGGGTGGACCGGTGCTTGGGTATTGTCCTTACTTGGACAAGCATCCCACTTATGATCATTTTTGAGGAAATCGTTAACTGGTAGTTGCTCGGTTGGCCAGCGAGTGGGGGATTAATGGGCTAATCGGCAAGTTAATCGGTCATTTAATCAATTAATCGGATGATTTTTCGGTTTATCGTCTACTCGGTGACCCTATGAGTAGGGATTAATCGGCAAGTTAACTGGTTAATCGGATAAATTCTTGAACAGGGCTTATGATTAACCCCCATTGCAAGCATCCGCAACTACAACAGAAGTATTAAGGTAAATCTAACCATAGCATGAAACATATGGATCCAAATCAACCCCTTACGAAGCAACACATAAATTAGGGTTTAAACTTTTGTCACTCTAGCAACCCATCATCTACTTATTACTTCCCAATGCCTCCCTCTAGGCCCAAACAATGGTGAAATATCATGTAGTCGACGTTCACATGACACCACTAAAGGGATGACAACATACATCTCATCAAAATATCGAACGAATACCAAATTCACATGACTACTAATAGCAAGACTTCTCCCATGTCCTCAGAAACAAACGTAACTATGCACAAAGCATATTCATTTTCATAATCAGAGGGGTATTAATATGTATAATGGATCTGAACATATGATCTTTCACCAAGTAAACCAACTAGCATCAACTACAAGGAGTAATCAACACTACTAGCAACCCGCAGGTACCAATCTGAGATTTGGATACAAAGATTGAAGACAAGAGATGAACTAGGGTTTGAGATGAGATGGTGATGGTGAAGATGTTGATGGAGATTGGCCCCCTTCTGATGAGAGGATCGTTGGTGATGACGATGGCGATGATTTCCCTCTCCCGGAGGGAAGTTTCCTTGGCAGAACAGCTCTGCCGGAGCCCTAGATTGGTTCCGTCAAGGTTCCGCCTTGTGGCGGCGGAGTTTCTTCCCGAAAGCTTGCTTATAATTTTTTCCTTGACGAAAGACTTGCTATAGCAGAAGATGGGTATCGAAGGGCCACCAGGGGGCCCACGAGGCAGGGCGCGCCCCACACCTCGTGGCTGGTGGGTGCCCCCCCTCTGGTACTTCTTGCGCTCAATATTTTTTATCTATTCTGAAAACGTGCTCCCGTGAAGTTTCAGGACTTTTGGAGATGTGCAAAATAGGTCTCTAATATTTGCTCCTTTTCCAGCCCAGAATTTCAGCTGTCGGCATTCCCCCTCTTCATGTAAACCTTGTAAAATAAGAGAGAATAGGCATAAGTATTATGACATAATGTGTAATAACAACCCATAATGCAATAAATATCGATATAAAAGCATGATGCAAAATGGACGTATCAAGTGACTAGCAAAGAGATACTAGCAACAATATCTAGATCAACAAGACAGAGTGCAAGTTGCAGGACTAACCACGTCAACAGAGTAAGAACAATGGAACTGCTACTTGCCTAACCAGCAGCACCCGCCTACCACGCGGTCGCTACGAGCCACACCAGCGCGAGCTCCAACTTCTTCTTCCCGCGGGTGACTCTGACTATTGTGTCTATGGTCCTACGCTATAGCACCTGGTGGCTTTATATATTGGCCAAAAGTAATCAGCGCCTTGTGAACATATTAATTGCCCTGCCCGCCGCACTGCTGCAGTCATAACTCTCGAACGCTCCGAAGGGTAGATATGGATGAAACGGTGCCCCTTCGGTTCATCTACTAGCTACTCCCTCCGTTCCTAAATATTTGTCTTTTTAGAGGTTTTAAATGATGACTCCATACGGAGTAAAATGAGTGAATGTACACTTTAAAATATGTCTATATACATTTGTATATGGTGACCATTTGAAATCTCAAGAAAGACAAATATTTAAGAACGAAGGGAGTAGTTGAGTTCATCCATGGCGCTATGCATGCATACGTTTCTAACCAATCAAATGGCACGTAGATCCTACCGTCCAAGGAGTAAGGCACGTAGCCATGCAGCAAGCCATATCATCACCGCATGGGATAATATCTACCGCGCTATATGGTAATAGGGTGCAGAACAACACCTAGCTAGCCTATGATGGAAAGATGTGGCTCACTGGTACAAATATGATCTAGTCGGCACGCATTGTACATGCATTAAAACAACCGGTGACAAGATGGATGCTACATGCATGCAGTGCATCGAGTAGCTAGACATGATAGATGTTGTGCATGCCAGGTATTGATGGATGCATGTACATGTATATGGACTACTCCATCAAATATAGTACTCCATGTTCTAAGCGAGCTTATGCAAATAAAAATCTACTAATAATTAGGATGCACATACGGGTCTCAAGATATTGATCAATCCAAAATTATTTATAAATACTAGCAAAAAAGTCCGTGCGTTGCAACGGGAGAGAAAACATAACACATGCTTTTTAACTCAACAACCATCACTCAAGACCACAATAGGTCCATCTTCTTTATTTTTGCGAGGCATCATATTTGTGTTGCCGCTTATCCTCCTTCTCACTCTCGCCGGCGATGGCCTCGGTGTTCACACAAAACAACAACAAAACGTGTGTTGACTATGGTTAATCCTAAGACGTCTCTCTCTCGCTCTCTTTCTCTCACTCTCGCGATGAGAAATTTGTTATTTTTCCCTGCGACATTTTTCAGAGGTATGCATGTGTAGTTATCAATGTTTTCTTTTTCATATATGGTCATAGTGGGGTGTTTATTTGCAATCCGGATGGCCGCCGGTATGAAAAAAAAACAATCTTGCGCTATAAATTATAAGTTTGCTTCCATAACAGTATTTTAAAAATATTTAACAGGTAAAATTAACATCATATTTAGATTACACACATTTTTCTAATAAAATGTCATGTATAATATGTTAAAATCAAAGTTACGGTTTAAAAGATACAGATAATTTAGAAAATCATTTGGTTTGACTCAAATATATTCTAAAATAATATTTAAAAATACTTAACAGGTAAAAATAATCTCATATTCATATTCTACATATTTTTCTAATCAAATTTCATATATAACATGTTCAAATCAGAGTTACAATTTAAAAGATATGGGTGATTTTAAAAAGTATTTGTTTGACTTAAATATGATCCGCGGAGGAATTAGCTAAAACATCAGGGGGTACGGTTCGGGTGTGACTTAAATCCGGATGGTGGGTTGATTTCAGAAAAAGACAGGAACTTTTATGTAAAACACAAAAATAACGATTCATTTTACCTTAAAACAGGATTGCGGGTTGAATTCTCTGAAATAGAGGGGCTATTCTGAAAAATTTCATGACGGACGAAAGAAACCCAATTTGCTTTATTATTAGGTAAAGACTAGCATGCTTGAGCTCTTAGAAAATTAATAGTTAAGCAAAATTAATTCTAAATGATAAGCAAAGCATTTTAACTATTCTTAAGTAACACACAAGTGTTACACGCCTTGTAGTCGACGAAAACGTTTTCTTTCACTGAAAGTGTATCATCCAAAATCCTGAAATAAATTCAGAATAAATGTGAACATCGGGATTTGACCCCTGATGAGCTGGAATACCACTGTCCTCCTAACAATCCAAACACAATGTTGATTCGCAGGGGGAAAAAAAGACTTGCTTGGGGCTTGGGATTTTAGGTTTAAAGCCCGGCCAGACGAAGAGTCAGGTCTATGGGCTTTAACTTGACCCATTACGGCCGGGGGTTTTGTCAAAACCGATTACTCCCGACTCAAAAGAAAAGGATTATGTAATTCTCAGAAAAAAAGATCATGTCTCCAATTACTTTGCGGCAACGTGATATTATAGTAGGCCTAAATAAAGGGACGCTAATCTTCTTGCGGCGCACGCGGTCTCCCTCGCTTCCCTCCCTCATCATAAAAAAGGAAAATAGTTGTCTCTCTCGCTCTCGCTATCGACGCAGGCAAACCTCCGCAACACCAGGAAGAAGAAGAAGAAGCAAAAGCGAGCGGACGAACCGAGGAGAGAAATCAAGAGGTTGGTTTGTCGCTACCCTAACTTGTTCCGAGACTCCCCACGAACGCTTTTCTGATCCCGATCGAGGCTTCGCTTGCCCTGTCGCTGCTGGCGGTCTCTTCCTTCGCCGTTTTCCCGCCTCCAATTTGGTGACGGCCGGTTTCGTCGGCGTCCGGCCATGAAGATCTTCTCACTGTCGATTGCGATCGATTTGAACGTGCCCATGCTCGTTTTATTCTCGTTCTTGGTTCCTGGCTACATATGGTAGGCGGTTCTCGCAGCAGTAGTGCGATCAAGAGCTTTGGTTAGCGTGCTGCGATCTGCTCGATCATGTGAATCCGTGCTTTGCTTATTGCGGTCTTCTCGTAGGATCCGTCACGCTCTAGTAAATTCCCTTATATATGTATGCTCCGGATATAGCAACGATGAGTTTGACGACAAACGGCGGATGACGGTATTGTAGTTCTGAACTTGGATTGTCCATCCTGTTTTATCTACTCCCTCCAGTCCTTTTTACTCTGCTCGATTTGTTCGAAATCATGTAGCACATATAACATTGTTTCGTGTTGATGGCATTGTTTTGTTGACCTCATTCTTTATTATCTTGACTTGGTACACCTATTGTTGCTTGTAAATTGCCATTCTCGTTATTCATTACTCTAACTTCTGCTGGATTTTTTATCAGTTTCCTTGTACCAGGAACATGGAGGGTTCCAGTTTGAGAGCTCCGGTAGATGATGGACTTATCTTGAAGACAAGCAAGGGTGCGGGCATTGGTTTAGCTGCTGGCAGCGTTTGGGGCTTGCTGGTTTCTATGCTGCACGATGGACCTAAGGTTGGCAGTAATGTCAAGTATCCTGAGCTGGTTAGAACTGGCAAGGTGTGTCGAAGTTACGCGGGAACCTTGGCAATTCTTGGAGCTACATATGTAGCCGTGGAGCAGTCTCTTGAAAGGGTCAGGGGGAAGAAGGACATCATTAATGGTGCTGTGGCTGGTTTTGCTGCGGGTGCAACTATGGGTTTCAGAGGTAATTATCTATACTAGTTGTTATGCTTGGCCTGAAATTTCTAATTCGGTTAAATGACCGTCCTTGTGGATTATCTGCTTCCTTTTTCGGAATTCAAAATTGTGAATTTTCCAGGCATACCTTGAGTCCACTCTGCAAACTTTGATTGGATGTTTCACTCTTGTATCATAATGTGGAACCAACATTTGTGATGATTTTTTCCTCCATTATGCATCCATCTTTAGTACTTTACAGTCGGTCCTGTATTACTGGTTCATACAGTATTTAATCACATGTTGCCACTATTTTCGCTGGTGACGCGGTCGTCAAAATATGTACGCAGAGTTAGCCTCAGTTGGGTTGGGCAGAGTCCATTTTTTGCTTTATTATTTAAACATTTAGTTTTTCTTATTTTCGTTTCCATTATTTTGATAGTCCAAGTCAAAACAAAATGTCTGGAAATTAGACATTATAAGAAAGATGATGCTGGAAAGGTCAGTTTAGAACTAGATCTGCTATTTTTCTGCAAACATATGCAGTTAGGGATTCAGTTGAGGATCTTGGAGGAGTAGCAAAAATCATGATATTGACATATTTTGACATAGTTAGGGATTCAGTATGCAGTTACGGATTCAGTTGAGGATCTTGGAGGAGTAGCAAAAATCATGATATTGACATATTTTGACATAGTTAGGGATTCAGTATGCAGTTAGGGATTCAGTTGAGGATCTTGGAGGAGTAGCAAAAATCATGATATTGACATATTTTGACATAGTTAGGGATTCAGTATTCAGTGCATATGCAGTTAGGGATTCAGTATGAAACATTAGGGGATGATTTACTGTTAGGTTTGACATAGTTTCACTTTGATGCCCCTTCCAATGCAGTACATATCTTGGAAGGAAATCTCCTCTTCCCTATGTTTCCTATTATCTTCCACTACGACAATGGCCCTACTATGCGTGACTCTTTCTTCAATTTGTTAGTTCGGAGTCGAAATTTACTAATACTACTGACCAGTCTAACATTTTTATCCTTGTATGTATATGCACAGCCGGGAGACTTCGGACACTCCTCGTGTCAGGGTCTGCGCTCGCTCTGACTTCGGTACTCTTGGATGTGACTGGAATGAGAACTACTGAGGAGGAAGAAAAAGCTGAGAACCACTAAGTCAATGTATCATCCTGAACAGCTGTATCTACAACTTCACTCAAGCAGTTCCATGTTTCTGTTCTAAGCATGCACAATACCAGAGGAGTTTCTCTGAATGTAGTCTGTTCATAGTAGAGGTAGTAAAGGATATGGTACCATGTGGTGGTTGCTCCTGATCTGTAAATTCAAGTTTGAAGTACTTTTGGCATTTCATACACGCTTTAGCAATCGCTGAAGTTCATGGTCGAAAGTGTTCAAGTACGATCTTGTCATCCCAAATTTTAATCGGGATGTTTGAATATAACATTGTTCCCCACTTATTTGGTGGATGCTTATTTTCACGAGTGTTATGTGACCCGATGACTGAGGCCATGTAGATTTCTTGTTTTATTTTTTCTATTAACGAGTTGTGGTGTTATCTGCTGTAGTAGGGAGTAATTTATATCATCCCCATAGTGCATAGTGTCTTAAATGGTTTCATTGATTAGCTTGTAGACTCATTTTTTTTAGAAACCGCTATGTTACAGTAAACAAATTTGCTTTGGTGTTATGTTAAAGCAGTGCTACACGGACGATGCTTCCTGCACGATGCACGATGGACAAAAGCATCCATTGGATTGTATTGTCTTGCGAATCTGCATTGTTCAAGGAATGCATCGTCCAAAAATCGTGCATGCACAATCGTGTGTAGAGTAGTTTCGGTTATGTTACTAGCTAATTTACTCTCACTATGACCAGTCTCATGACTTCGTGACATTAAAAGTACATGGATTTTTTGTAGCTCGCATCAAAATGCATTTCATTGTGACATTTTTACACCGATGTACTCCCTCTGTACAAAGTTGTAAGTCAGCAACATTTATTTTGGGACGGGGGTAGTATACATCACTATGTATGTTATATTCTTCAATAGTTTTTAAAAACTCTAGTTGATTTTGAATTTTTTTTGAAAATTTCAGGCTCCAAGGAGCTCGGTGGCCAAAAAATCCTCACTTGTTTGTATGATACTCCCTTCGTCCGGAATTACTTGTTGCTCAAACTAATTCCGGACAGAGGTAATAGTATAATATCGCTATATGAGCATGACAAAGAGCAGAAGAGTAAAATCAGTTGGATCGGCGGGTTGTTGTTGTTCGGCCCTGAAATTTGTATACCATCTTTTTGTATGCAACTAAAACAACGACATTAATTTTGGATCGGGGGAGTACCATATTTTTATGCATGGAATGCTTCATCTTTAGCAAAGTTTGTTTTCATTCACCACATATAGCTTTTTTTTTAGGGGTTACAAATCCTGCTAGCTTTTTTTTCTTTTGAGGTGATACAAATCCTGCTAGCTGAGTGTAAGTGTCACTCCAGCACAGATGTTCCAAAATTCCAGGAATCGGCATCAACGAAACAGGCAGAGAAACTCCATATGCTATCGTGGGCCCCAAATGAAAACTCTCCCTCTCCAGCGTGGATCCGACGTGGCACGAGCCCATTGGACCCCTGGATATCCCCCTCTCTTGTTGCTGCAAATCCATTTGCCTCCCCCAAAGAACCCCACTTCTTTCTTCTCCAAGAGAACAAAAATTTCTGAAACAAAGAGACGAGCAGAGAAAATCAAGAAGCAGAAATGGCAGTTCTTGGTCTATCTACTGCCTTCTCTCCCCCAAGGTGAGCCAAGATGCGCTTTCCCCCTCCATTTTCTCCATTGTTAATCTGGCTTCGCTCTGAGCAACCAAATCCATGTGGTGCAGAGGTTCTTGGATAGCCGTGAGGCTCAGGAATGGCGGCACCGGGCGGAGCAGCGGCGGGCTGTCCCTGAGGAGGTGGTCCGCCGCCGCCGTGGCCGTCCGCGCGGAGGTGAGCTTCGTGGACGGCGACGAGGCGAAGCGGCTGGTGGCGGAGGAGGGGTACACGGTGCTGGACGTCCGGGACCGGCGGCAGTACGAGAGGGCGCACGTCAGGGCCTCCGCCCACGTCCCGCTCTACATCGAGAACGAAGACAACGACATTGGTACTCGTACCTGCAGAGCTTGCTTACACTCTCTCTTCTTGCATTTTTCTTCAAGGAAATTCATCAACGCGTGTTGTTTTCTGCCAGGAACGATCATCAAGCGGCAGGCGCACAACAACTTCGCCGGCCTATTCTACGGCCTGTCCTTCACCAAGCTCAACCGGGACTTCACCAAGACGGTGAGGAGCAAGTTCTCGCCGGAGAGCAAGCTGCTGGTTGTCTGCCAGGAAGGCCTCAGGTAATTCTTCAGTTAACAAATTGATTAAAGCCCCTTCATCAGGCTGCTAATAATTCATAACCAATATATTACTATAACATTAGCATTGGTACAAATTTTCTTTTTGTAATTCACCGTGAGAAGCTAACTTGGCCCTTTTTTATTTTGTTCATCTGCTGAAGGTCCACAGCGGCTGCAGATGCATTGGAGCGAGAAGGCTTCCAGAACCTGGCCTGCATCACCTCAGGCCTTCAGACACTGAAACCAGGTATCAGTATTCAGTGCTCTGAAATCCTCTCTAGAATTTACTGAAGAAATCTTGTGTTGGTGTAGAGTGTTTTGCAATTCTTCTGCTTTGTGCTGTAATGAATTGTCATGTTTCGTAGGAACGTTCGAGACCGTCGGCAAAGCCGAGCTGCAGAATGCGGGGAAAGCTGGCCTTGTGACCATCCAGGGGAAGATCTCCATAGTTCTTGGGACTGTCTTGATAAGTAAGACCGAGCTAACTTTCCCTATCTCTGAATAAGAACAATAATAATAGTAATAATAATGTGTGCATCAGCTCATGATCGTCGTTTTATGCATGTATGCAGCCTTGTTGCTGCTCATAACAGTGTTCCCGGACCAGGCTGAGCAGATCTTCGAGTCGGCTGGCATCAAATTGTGATCAGGATCGCCGCTCTTCTAGTTACTCTCCTGAGTTCATATTTTTCACTGGCAGGTATGGAACTCTTCATGATTTCATACTAAAATTCTTCTATGGACAATTACAATCGATGCTACTGATTTAAGCTTAAACGCACAAACAACAGTCCCTGCTGCTTAGTATGTAGGCCAGTTGTTATAAAATCTGGATACACACTAATTTTGTTTTTGTGTGTTGTTTGTTTCATTTAGCTGCAGGTTAAGCGTATCAGTAGGTGTACTTGGTGAGATCTCTTCAGACTGGAAAGGGATGTTAGGCTCCATGTGTAATATTTAGGGACTTTCTGAAAATTCTACTACTGTGTATTTTTGGCTCGAGTAATTTCTTTTTCTCATATACACCCTCTTCTGCGTCAATTATAGTTCGATCCATAAATTTTGTGGCGTTTCAAGTAAAAAACAGATTGTGTTCAACTTGTCGATTTTGAGTTATTTAATTATTATTATTATTTTTGAAAAGGAGGAAGACTCCCGGCCTCTGCATCTGGACGATACATGCAGCCACTTTATTAATTGTTCACACAAGACATTACAAAGTAATACAACAACAAGACTAAAGCCACTGTCTACACAACATCTCTCGCTATTCCTATCCAATTGATAAAGGGATACTGATAGTCTGGGCCTAATACCAAACATACCTCGCAGCCAAACCTAACATCTAAGACCTGAGGTCCCATCTAGGACGCATGCCGGGTATGGGGCACCCACCGGTCCGACGCACTCCTCAACGGGGTATGAGGCCACCGCAGCCACCTGCCACCAATCCATCTTTAGAGTTGTACTACCGCATCTACCTTGCACGGTCTAGCTGCCATCGACGCCACCACGACGTCAGACCGCGACACCCTCCTGCGCAAGTCCATCTCCGCGCATCGGACGCCGAGTCACCACAGCGCCATGCCGCCGAAATCTGCCGCCATCAATGAGTGAGATGACGCACCGCTCCACCAAAGAATCCGTCCACTGGTCCCTCAAACCCGTGTACACCTCCAAGAATGACGCCCCCAAGAGGGAAACGACACAAGAGCACCGCCGTCATCTGATATATAGATCTAGGGTTTCCCCCCGAGGTAGCAGATGGTCGCCTTGAACTTCTCCTCGGTGATGCTTTCAAGAAAGGAACGCTGCAAATAGTGCCGCCACCGTCGGCTTTGACCTCTAGCCAAAAGCAGGTTTTCACCCGGATCCGTTCAAAGGTCGTCCATCAAGCATCTTGTGCACGGGCCGCAGCCATCTCTGACGGGGAGTGGACGAAGAATCCAGACCGCCGCCGCCTGACCGGCCACGGCACCACCATGATGCCAAGGTCGGCGTCGCCAGGCCCAGCACGCCCTCCTGTAGCCGACCTCCAGATCTGCCGGCCCGTTGAAACCCATCTGGGCAAGGCAAGGGCCGCGATCTGGGCCGCCGCCACAGGTGCTCCTCAGCCACGGAGAGGGCGCATGCGCAGTCGCCATCGACGCACTCGCCGCCGATCACCTGTTGCGCCTTGCCGCCAGTGAACCGCCGACCCATGAGCCGCCGCCGCCAGGAGGACACCACCACCGCGCGAGGGGGAAAGGCCCTGCCGCCGCCGTCACTGGCCAGGCTGCGCCGCCGTGGCCTTAGGCGGCAGCAGGAGAGAGGAGAGGGACGCGGATGCCTAGGGCCGGCGGCGAGGAATCGCCCCCCGTGTCGCCTAGGGTTGGCGACGCGGGGGTGGACCTCCATTATTTAATTAGGTGCTAGACCTCCATTATTTTGCCAGGCATGTGTGGATTAGTGCTCTAGGTCTTCAGTGCTGAAGAATTTATCCATCTTATCATGCTTCTATCCAGAATTTGTTTTCCGAAATACAGAGCATAAAAGCACGAAAACAGAAATGGTCGTATATGATGTTAAGACCATAAATACTTGTCTCCATTTGCAAATGTAAAAAACTAAATAAATGTGGGCATGATATGGAACGAATATTTCTCGGTTAACTAAGGCTGTGTTTGGCATTGTTATGGATTGTGATAATCTCATTTGTCTTTGCCCATTTCATCGTTTTATTAACCGGTTGTTTCCTATTGTCATGCCTAATTTTCCACAAGAGATTATAAAGCAAGTTCACCACAACATAGTTCAACAACGGCAGACAGAACCTAAGAGTTTGAGGCAGCTGCGCCTGAGCTTGTGAGCGGCGGCTGGTGGCATCCGACCCTGTGAGATTGATAGAATCTGGACCTTATGATCCACATCCAATCTTAATACAGTAACGTGCTCACTCAGTGCAACCAGGTTAAAATCCAAACTCCCAAGTTGCCTTTTTAGATGATTTCTGATATCTGGAAGGAGCAAGGGACACAAGAATGTCACATAAAGATTAGACTAAATCTGCTATTACCAAGCAAGAAATTAGTAGCATGCAAAGAATTCGCCCTATAGTGAGTCGTATTACAATTCACTGGCCGTCGTTTTACAACGTCGTGACTGGGAAAACCCTGGCGTTACCCAACTTAATCGCCTTGCAGCACATCCCCCTTTCGCCAGCTGGTCATAGTGGGAGTAAAATAGGTAGTAACATAGATGTCATATAAGCAAAAATGGTGAGGTGGCAAGTAGTTAATGAGAAGAGAGTCAAATAGAGTAACATAAGGCCCTTCCCAGTGCTCCATCGTGGACAGGTGCTAAGCATGCCACATAAGCAAAAAAATGACATGGCACAACATTTAAGGAGGGGAGAGAGTTCTTTGGTGACCCCAGGAAGAACCAATGCCAAGCGCAAGAACCTAGGCAAAGCACTTAAATGAAACAATTTGACCAATGCATGAAAAACTTTAGGTGTAACTCATTAAATAAAGTGTGCTTAGCAACAACAAGTTAAGCACTTTTGCATTGAAGAGTTGAATTGCTAAGGTATTTAATGCACTTAGCACCTCATCTAAGCACCTTTGCTTTGGAAGAGGTCTAATATGTTACCATCACATAGCGCTTCCCAATGCAAAATGAGTCTATAAAGTAATAAATGAAGACATTTATGTTACCACACATATGACACTACCCACAATGAAGGTAGTAACATATGCATGTTACTTGTCTAAGTTACTCTCCACTATGACCAGCCTTAAGGGACTAATGTGTTTGTGAGTATACAGAGGTGAAAGTCCCTAAGGATTTGGTTTAACCAAGAGTTATGACCCCTTGTGTGGAACAATTGAAGAACTCGGAATGTCCTCTGAAGCTTGAGAAGCTTTTGTGTAGACTTTTGTTTATTAATTTCTCTATTGTTGCTTCTACTTGTGTCGTAGGACAAATTATACTTTCAAGGGGTGCTTAAGTGAAAGTTAGATTAAAGTCTTCGGTGTGTGCTCAATCCAACCTATTTCTCTGAGAGAGGAGACCTTGAAATCTCCTTCGAGGCGAGTTATTTAGCATCAATGTCCTCGGGACATCGGAGTTAAATGTCTTTGCTGAGGAGCCAAATGTCTTGTCCTGCTAGCGAGTCCACGTACGCTTGATTTGTAAACCGACCGTTATCCATGTGTCGTGTTGTCATTGTGAGTCGGCTCTAACGGTCATCATATCAGCCCGTGGGTTGTCACCCCCGGCTATAAATAACCCCCTACCTCAACCATAAGTGGTCACTACTATGTGAGAAATTGACAAGTATTGTCTGAGCAATCCATTCTTCACACTGATCTTAGAGAATCCTAAGTGAGGAAAAACTCAGAGTCTAAGAACATAAAGTGATTGAGCATCATTGAAGAATTTGATGGAAGCCTAACTTGAGTTTATTACTCTTGAGGACTGTGCATCCTCTAGACGGTTAGGCATCTGTTAAAGAGCATCTAGAGTATGGATTCGCCAAAGAACAAGTATGTGAAGGTTCAGAGATATCTCAAGATCTACCCCCACTAGTAGAAAAGGGCTTATTGTCCTAGTTCGTAAGGGCCTTTTGTCCCGGTTCCAGAACCGGGACTAAAGGGTCGGTACTAATTCCCTGTCCCTTTAGTCCCGGTTCAATCCAGAACCGGGACAGATGGGCCTCCATGTGGCCTGTGCACGGAGCCCAGGCTGGAGGGCCTTTGGTCCCGGTTGGTGGCACCAACCGGGACCAATAGGCATCCACGCGTCAGCATTTCTGTGGCTGGGGTTTTTGTTTTTTTTTTTGAAAGGGGGGGGGTTGGGGGTTTTGGCGGGTTAATTTAGGTGTTTCATATATTGTGTTAGCTAGCTATAATTAATAGAGAGAAGTGTCCTCTCTTATGTCCGTGCTTGGTCGACGTTGCATACTATACATACGTATAGAGAGGACTAGACACGCTAGCTAGCTAGTAAGCAGACGAAGGAAATAGAAGATCGTCATGAACATATATGCATACGAAGAGAAGTGATATAGACCATCTCTCCTTCTCCGAGAGATTGGTCGAACAACAAGTTCTCGTATATCTATCCGACACTACCGGCTACATATATACAATAATTATCTCTTACAAATATAATCTCCTAACATACAGACTCATGGTCCACATAGTATTCTCCGTCTTCAGCGATCACGTGGTCAAGAAAGAATGCCGCCAATTCCTCTTGAATTGCTCGCATGCGAGCTGGTGCTACGAGTTCATCCCGCTTCCGAAACATCTAATTTGAAGAAGGGGGTCAATACATATATATATGAATGAATGAAACTCAACACAAATGATGGTAATAAAATAAAATTGTGAATGTTGTTATTTACGTACTTCATATTGTTCGTCAGAGTAGCCCCGCTCACAGGTCGTGTGGCGGATGGACTCGCAAACGTAGTATCCACAGAAATCATTCCCTTGTTCATGCCGCAACCACTTTACAAGAAATAGAGGTCAATCAAACTGATAAGAAAGAATGCCAAATGGTATTGATGAAACTAGCGCTTGAATCAATAGGAGATGCGCGGAACATGCTACTATAGTACTTACTTTCGGGTGTCTAAATTGCAGCTTCTTCGGGAGTCCTGGAGCTTTTTTGGTGAATTTTTTCCAAACCCTGCCAGACAAAGAAAACAATTACTTGATATATCAGGAAATGAACAAAGTTGCTGATATGGTGGATAATGATCGATTTAACTTACTTCTCGAGCATTTGAGTCATGTTCGCATAGTCCTGGGGATCTTTTCGTCTTGAGTCTAAGACGGTTACTAGTCCCTGCTCAAGCTTAATCTCTAGGAGAATATAGTGGAAACTGCACACGCATGCATAACTCATCAATTACATTACTATAACCTTGACTAATATATAAGGGAAACCAAATACGCACAAGACAGTAACACTCACTTGAAGTTGTAAGGAAAGAGTATTATATCTTTGTTTTCATTTATTACCAACGATCGTAGCAAGTTGGCCTCGGTATCTGCGGCATGAAATTTAACCTCAGTTGCATCTATGAGATATGTGTTAATGAACCCAATATTATCGACTTGTCTTTTCTTCAATTCGGCGATCTTCAATCTGCATAATATAGTAAGGATAATTATAAATACATGCAATGAAAGAGCTGAGCTATATAGAGAGACTTAATGACAGTAGTAGGTGACCGTTGCTTTATCGAGGGCCAATTGATTGAAAAACTGAAAGAACTCCTCAAATGGAATAGGCAACAGTTCAATTCCAACGAGTTCATGCTCCTTTTTAACTCTCACATACAAAGTACTCCTCCCCCCAGACTCTCTGCAGATTTTCAAGTACCAATCATGCAATCTTCGCATAATCGTTGATAGAGATCTTTCATCTTTGACGAGAGGCTTCTCGTACTTGTATCTTTGTATCTGCACCTCCATGAAATCATAATGTACATCGTCGGGCAGGTAATCGCCAAGATTGCTATAACCGGGCACCATCCTCGGATCATTAGTGACGATGTCGCTAGGCACCTTGAGCGGGGGGCACGATTGCTTCGCTTGTTCGCCGAGCTGGGCAATTTGTTTCCCAGCTCGTCGTTCTTTCAGCCTTTGATCACTGATAGTACTTCCCGACCACTCCACTTCGGCAAATTCCTTTCCAATAATGCGCTCATAGTTTTCTTTCGGCAGAGACTTGGGTGGTTTTGTCAGGGCAGCCAGAGTGCGCTTCGCTTTCATCGGATCTACCTTCTCCTCCGGAGGTGGATGTTTCTTTGCTTTCACCCCTTCAAAGAAGTTCCTCACTTCTTCTCGCGCGATCTCGGTGTTCTCCTCCAGGGTCCTCTCGTATGGTAACTTCTCTGGAGTCTTCAGAGAAGGACCGAATCTGTATGTCCTCCCGCCTCTGGCTGTACTGCTAGACGCCGGCAGAGCAGACGGAGCGGTTGTCTTCTTTACTTGCTTACGAGACGGAGGAGAAGGACTACGACGTGCCGGAGTAGCCGGAGCGGCGGCAGGTCTCTTCCGCCCTTGTTGACGAGGCGGAGAAGGAGGAGGCTAGCTGCTCAGGCGCGCCGGCGCAGGCGGAGAAGGAGGCGAAGTGCCTCCACGCGCCGGAGAAGGAGCCGGCCGAGTGCCCTGATCGTCACTCACCGGAGGAGGAGGCGGTGGAGGAGGCGAAGTGCCCTGACTCGCCGGAGGAGGAGGAGGCGGAGGCGTCCAGTTCGGAAGGTTGATGAGCTCCTTCCGCCATAGGCATGGAGTCTTCAGAGCAGAACCCAGCCGAGTCTCCCCTTCACCTGTAGGGTGGTCAAGCTGGAGGTCCTCAAATCCCTCCGTTATTTCATCCACCATCACCCTAGCATATCCTTCTAGAATCGGCCGGCAGTGAAAAGTTGCGCCGGGTTTAGTAGGAAAAACAGAGCCAACAGCCGCCTTGACCTTCATATTAATCCATTGCGTCATAAGGTGGCAATTTTGAGACTCCGTGATAGCATCCACGGGATAGCTGGCAGGAGTCGTCAAGACATGCTCCGGCTAAAGCAGCTCGGTGGAAGCCACGCTGCTTCTCCTCTGAGATGGCGGGGTAGCTTCAGGGGAAGCTTCGGCAGTTCGTTTGCTATGATTTGCTTCTCGTTCCTCTATCGCTTGTACCCTTGCTTGCAGCGCCTACATTTGGGTCTGCTGCACTTTTTTCCTCCTCTCCTGGCATTTGTAACCACCTGCGTCTAGAAACCCAACCTTCCACGGAATGGAGCCTGGCGTGCCTCATGTCTGTCCAGGGTGCTCGGGATTCCCGAGGGCCATTGTGAGCTCGTCGTTCTCTCTGTCTGGAACGAACGTCCCTTGCTGCGCTGCTTCGATATACTGCTGAAGCTTCTTGACTGGTATGTCCATTTAATCGTTCGTCCAAATGCACTTTCCTGATACAGGGTCCAAGGTTCCGCCAGCCCTGAAGAACCAAGTCCGGCAACGGTCTGGCCAGTTAATTGTCTCTGGTTCGATCCCTTTATCAACCAAATCATTCTCAGTCTTGGCCCACTTAGGCCGGGCTACGAGGTAGCCACCTGACCCCGTGTGATGGTGATGCTTCTTCTTCGCAACATTTTGCTTGTTTGTCGCCGACATCTTCTTACTCTTTTCCGATGTCTTGTGGGCCACAAATGCGGGCCAGTGATCTCTGATCTTCTCATATCTGCCCTTGAATTCTGGTGTCTCTTTATTTTCGACAAACTTATTCAACTCTTTCTTCCACCTCCTGAATAGTTTTGCCATCCTCTTAAGAGCAAAATACTTGATTAATTGCTCTTTAACTGGCTTCTCCAGATCATCCTCTTGCGGTAGGGTGAAATTTGACTTCAGCTCAGTCCAAAGATCATTTTTTCTGCATATCATTGACATAAGACACCTCAGGGTCTTCTGTAGCCGGCTTTAACCATTGCTGGATGCTGATCGGGATCTTGTCCCTAACCAAAACCCCGCACTGAGCAACAAATGCGCTCTTTGTCCGGAGGGGTTCAATCGATTGGCCGTCGGGCGCGATTGCTATGATCTCAAACTTTTCATTCGAGCTCAACTTTTTCTTTGGGCCTCTTCTCTTTACCGAAGTTGTGCTCGATCCGGAGGTCTAGAAAAAAGAATAAAGACTTAATTAATATGTGTACATACCAAAACAATGAATGCATCAATTAGCTAGTCAGCAGAAGCTTAACTAATATATATACCTGGCCGGACTCGGTTCGGTCACCGGAGACGTCATCACGGTCTCCTTCTTGCACCGGCATTGGGTCACCGGAGCCGTCCTCACGGTCTCCTTCTTGCACCGGCATTAGGTCACCGGAGCCATCATAATCATAGCCAGCTGCTTCCAGACCATCGGTGTCATTGAGAAACAACGAGCAGACGGCCTCACTTCCTCGTGCGATTATGTCCCCCAACAACTCTTCTTGTACTTCGTCTCGGGCGGTGTCCATAGTTTCTACAAATATTTACAACATGGCAATTATTATTCAAACATGACAGATGGATATATTAGTGGCAAACGTAGAACTAATATTAATTAGTGGCCTCGACGCTGCTTCTCTAGGGTTTGGGGTGGCCTCGACGCTGCTTCTCTAGGGTTTGGGGTGGCCTCGACAACGCTTTAAGGATAAAAAAAAGAGGAAGAAAAAAAAAGAGGAAACCCTAAATAGCAAGTATCGTGGGTGTGAGATACATGTGGCCGTCGATGTCGGACACTACATCCATGTCCCACAAGTGACGCGGGTCGACGGCCGCGTCACTTGTGGGACGTGGATGTACTGTCCGACACCGACGGCCACATGTATCTCACACCGACGATACTTGCTATTTAGGGTATATCGACCCCTACTCGTGTTGAAGTTATCGGGAGGTGGTATATATATCGACCCCCCCTCGTGTTGAAGTTATCGGGAGGGGGTATATCGACCCCCCCTCGTGTTGAAGTTATCGGGAGGGGGTATATTGACCCCCCCCTCGTGTTGAAGTTATCGGGAGGGGTATATCGACGACGACAGATCCGATAAAATATAAGAATACGAAGAAGAAATAAAAAGAGGAGAAGAAGAAAGGAATAGAGGAGAAGATCGAAGAAAAAAAAAGAAGAAAAAAAAGAGGAGGAGAAGAAGAAAGGAATAGAGGAGAAGAAGAAAAAATAGAAAAAATTTCTATTTTTTCTTCTTCTCTCTATTCCTTTCTTCTTCTCCTCTTAATTTTCTTCCTCTCCTCTTCTTCTCCTCTTCCTTTTCTTCCTCTCCTCTTCTTCTCCTTTTTCCTCTTCTTATTTTCCTTTTTCCTCTCCTAAATATATAAAACTTTTCTAGAAATGAAACTAACCTAAAATGTACTAAATTAGAGAACATATATAGATAATCCGTTTCTAAATATTTAAATCTAACTTTTGCATATATGAACATATTGAAGGAAATATGCCCTAGAGGCAATAATAAAGTTATTATTTATTTCCTTATTTCATGATAAATGTTTATTATTCATGCTAGAATTGTATTAACCGGAAACATAATACATGTGTGAATACATAGACAAACAGAGTGTCACTAGTATGCCTCTACTTGACTAGCTCGTTAATCAAAGATGGTTATGTTTCCTAACCATGGACAAAGAGTTGTTATTTGATTAACGGGATCACATCATTAGGTGAATGATCTGATTGACATGACCCATTCCATTAGCTTAGCACCCGGTCGTTTAGTATGTTGCTATTGCTTTCTTCATGACTTATACATGTTCCTATGACTATGAGATTATGCAACTCCCATTTGCCGGAGGAACACTTTGTGTGCTACCAAACGTCACAACGTAACTGGGTGATTATAAAGGTGCTCTACAGGTGTCTCCAAAGGTACATGTTGGGTTGGCGTATTTCGAGATTAGGATTTGTCACTCCGATTGTCGGAGAGGTATCTCTGGGCCCTCTCGGTAATGCACATCACTTAAGCCTTGCAAGCATTGCAACTAATGAGTTAGTTGCGAGATGATGTATTACGGAACGAGTAAAGAGACTTGCCGGTAACGAGATTGAACTAGGTATTGAGATACCGACGATCGAATCTCGAGCAAGTAACATACCGATGACAAAGGGAACAACGTATGTTGTTATGCGGTCTGACCGATAAAGATCTTCGTAGAATATGTAGGAGCCAATATGGGCATCCAGGTCCCGCTATTGGTTATTGACCGGAGACATGTCTCGGTCATGTCTACATTGTTCTCGAACCTGTAGGGTCCGCATGCTTAAGGTTACGATGACAGTTATATTATGAGTTTATGCATTTTGATGTACCGAAGGTTGTTCGGAGTCCCGGATGTGATCACGGACATGACGAGGAGTCTCGAAATGGTCGAGACATAAAGATTGATATATTGGAAGCCTATGTTTGGATATCGGAAGTGTTCCGAGTGAAATCGGGATTTTACCGGAGTACCGGGAGGTTACCGGAACCCCCCGGGAGATATATGGGCCATAGTGGGCCTTAGTGGAAAAGAGAAGAGGCAGCCCAACATGGGCTGCGCGCCCCTCCCCTCCCTTGGTCCGAATAGGACAAGGAGAGGGGGCCGGCCCCTCTCTCTCCTTTCCCCCCTCCGCGAATCCTATTCCAACTAGGATTGGGGGGAATCCTACTCCCAGAGGGAGTAGGACTCTCCTGGCGCGCGTCTCTATGGCCGGCCGCACCCCTCTCCCTTAGTCCTTTATATACGGAGGAAGGGGCACCCCAGAAACAGACAAGTTGATCCACGTGATCATATTCTTAGCCGTGTGCGGTGCCCCCTTCCACCATAGTCCTCGATAATATTGTAGCGGAGTTTAGGCGAAGCCCTGCTGCAGTAGTACATCAAGATCGTCACCACGCCGTCGTGCTGACGGAACTCTTCCCCGACACTTTGCTGGATCGGAGTCCGGGGATCGTCATCGAGCTGAACGTGTGCTAGAACTCGGAGGTGCCGTAGTTTCGGTGCTTGATCGGTCGGACCGTGGAGACGTACGACTACATCAACCAAACGCTTCCGTTGTCGATCTACAAGGTACGTAGATCATACTCTCCCCTCTCGTTGCTATGCATCACCATGATCTTGCGTGTGCGTAGGAAATTTTTTGAAATTACTACGTTCCCCAACAGTGGCATCCGAGCCTAGTTTTTATGTGTTGATGTTATATGCACGAGTAGAGCACAAGTGAGTTGTGGGCGATATAAGTCATACTGCTTACCAGCATGTCATACTTTGGTTCGGCGGTACTGTTGGATGAAGCGGCCCGGACCGACATTACGCGTACGCTTACGCGAGACCGGTTCTCCCGACGTGCTTTGCACAAAGGTGGCTAGCGGGTGACAGTTTCTCCAACTTTAGTTGAACCAAGTGTGGCTACGCCCGGTCCTTGCGAAGGTTAAAACAGCACCAACTTGACAAACTATCGTTGTGGTTTTTTGATGCGTAGGTAAGAACGGTTCTTGCTCAGCCCGTAGCAGCCACGTAAAACTTGCAACAACAAAGTAGAGGACGTCTAACTTGTTTTTGCAGGGCATGTTGTGATGTGATATGGTCAAGACGTGATGAGATATAAGTTGCTGTATGAGATGATCATGTTTTGTTGAAGTTATCGGCAATTGGCAAAATCCTTATGGTTGTCTCTCTATTGCATAAGATGCAAGCGTCCAATAATTGCTTTACTTTATCGCTATGCGATAGCAATAGTTGCAAGAGCAATTGTTGGCGAGACGACCACGTGACGACACATTGATATAGATCAAGATGATGGAGATCATGGTGTCATGCCGGTGACGATATAGATCATGACAGTACTTTGGAGATGGACATCAAAGAAGCAATATGATGATGGCCATATCATGTCACATATTTTGATTGCATATGATGTTTATCTTTTATACATCTTTTTTTGCTTAGTTTGACGGTAGCATTTTAAGATGATCTCTCACTAATTATCAAGAAGTGTTCTCCCTGAGTATGCACCATTGCGAAAGTTCTTCGTGCTGAGACACCACGTGATGATCGGGTGTGATAGGCTCTACGTTCAAATACAACGGGTGCAAAACAGTTGCACACGCGGAATACTCAGGTTATACTTGATGAGCCAAGCATATACAGATATGGCCTCGGAACACAGAGACCGAAAGGTCGAGCGTGAATCATATAGTAGATATGATCAACATAGTGATGTTCACCAATGAAACTGCTCCATCTCACGTGATGATCGGACATGATTTAGTTGATTTAGATCACGTGATCACTTAGAGGATTAGAGGGATGTCTATCTAAGTGGGAGTTCTTAAGTAATATGATTAATTGAACTTAAATTTATCATGAACTTAGTCCTGGTAGTATTTTGCAAATTATGTTGTAGATCAATAGCTCACGTTATTGCTTCCATATGTTTATTTTGATATGTTCCTAGAGAAAAATTGTGTTGAAAGATGTTAGTAGCAATGATGCGGATTGGATCCGTGATCTGAGGTTTATCCTCATTGCTGCATAGAGGAATTATGTCCTTGATGCACCGCTAGGTGATAGACCTATTGCAGGAGCAGATGCTGACGTTATGAACGTTTGGCTAGCTAAATATGATGACTACTTGATAGTTTAGTGCACCATGCTTAACGGCTTAGAATCGGGACTTCAAAGACGTTTTGAACGTCATGGACCATATGAGATGTTCCAGGAGTTGAAGTTAATATTTCAAGCAAATACCCGAGTTGAGAGATATGAAGTCTCCAACAAGTTCTATAGCTAAAAGATGGAGGATAATCGCTCAACTAGTGAGCATGTGCTCAGATTGTCTGGGTACTACAATCGCTTGAATCAAGTGGGATTTAATCTTCCAGATAAGATAGTGATTGACAGAATTCTCTAGTCACCATCACCAAGTTAGTAGAACTTCGTGATGAACTATAGTATGCAAGGGTGACGAAAACGAATCCCGAGCTTTTCATGATGATGAAATCGATGAAGGTAGAAATCAAGAAAGAGCATCAAGTGTTGATGGTTGACAAGATCACTAGTTTCAAGAAAAGGGCAAAGGGAAGAAGGGGAACTTCAAGAAGAACAGCAAGCAAGTTGCTGCTCAAGTGAAGAAGCCCAAGTCTGGTCCTAAGCCTGAGACTAAGTGCTTCTACTGCAAAGGGACTGGTCACTGGAAGCGGAACTGCCCCAAGTATTTGGCGGATAAGAAGGATGGCAAAGTGAACAAAAGTATATTTGATATACATGTTATTGATGTGTACTTTACTAGTGTTTATAGCAACCCCTCAGTATTTGATACTGGATCAGTTGCTAAGAGTAGTAACTCGAAACAGGAGTTGCAGAATAATCAGAGACTAGTTAAGGGTGAAGTGACAATGTGTGTTGGAAGTAGTTCCAAGATTGATATGATCATCATCGCACACTCCCCTATACTTTCGGGATTAGTGTTGAACCTAAATAAGTGTTATTTGGTTTTTGCGTTGAGCATGAATATGATTTGATCATGTTTATTGCAATACGGTTATTCATTAAAGTCAGAGAATAATTGTTGTTCTGTTTACATGAATAAAACCTTATATGGTTACACACCCAATGGAAATAGTTCGTTGGATCTCGATCGTAGTGATACACATAATCATAATATTGAAACCAAAAGATGCAAAGTTAATAATGATAGTGCAACTTATTTGTGGCACTACCGTTTAGGTCATATTGGTGTAAAGCGCATGAAGAAACTCCATGCTGATGGGCTTTTGGAATCACTTGATTATGAATCAGTTGATGCTTGCGAACCATGCCTCATGGGCAAGATGACTAAGACTCTGTTCTTCGGAACAATGGAGCGAGCAACAGATTTGTTGGAAATCATACATACTGATGTATGTGGTCCGATAAATATTGAGGCTCGCGACAAGTATCATTATTTTCTGATCTTCACAGATGATTTGAGCAGATATGAGTATATCTACTTGATGAAACATAAGTCTGAAACATTTGAAAAGTTCAAAGAATTTCAGAGTGAAGTGAAAAATCATCGTAACAAGAAAATAAAGTTTCTACGATCTAATCGTAGAGAAGAGTATTTGAGTTATGAGTTTGGCCTTCAGTTTAAAACAATGTGAAATAGTTTCACTACTCACGCCACCTGGAACACCACAATGTAATGGTGTGTCCAAACGTCATAACCGTACTTTATTAGATATGGTGCGATCTATGATGTCTCTTACCGATCTACCACTATCGTTTTGGGGTTATGCATTAGAGACAGCTGCATTCACGTTAAAAGGGCACCATCTAAATCTGTTGAGACGACACCGTATGAACTATGGTTTGGCAAGAAACCAAATTTGTCGTTTCTTAAAGTTTGGGGTTGCGATGCTTATATGAAAAAGTTTCATCCTGATAAGCTCAAACTCAAATCGGAGAAGTGCGTCTTCATAGGATACCCAAAAGAAAATGTTGGGTACACCTTCTATCATAGATCCGAAGGCAAGATATTCGTTGCTTAGAATGGATCCTTTCCAGAGAAGGAGTTTCTCTCGAAAGAAGTGAGTGGGAGGAAAGTAGAACTTGATGAGGTAACTGTACCTGCTCCCTTATTGGAAAGTAGTTCATCACAGAAATCTGTTCCTGTGACTACTACACCAATTAGTGAGGGAGCTAATGATGATGATCATGTAACTTCAGATCAAGTTACTGCCAAATCTCGTAGGTAAACCAGAGTGAGATCCACACCAGAGTGGTACGGTAATCCTATTCTGGAAGTCATGTTACTAGACCATGACGAACTTGCGAACTATGAGGAAGCGATGATGAGCCCAGATTCCGCGAAATGGTTTGAGGCCATGAAATCTGAGATATGATCCATGTATGAGAACAAAGTATGGACTTTGATGGATTTTCCTGATGATTGGCAAGCCATAGAAAATAAATGGATCTTCAAGAGGAAGACGGACGCTGAAAGTAGTGTTACTATCTACAAAGCTAGAATTGTCGCAAAAATGTTTTCGACAAAGTTCAAGGTGTTGACTACGATGAGATTTTCTCACTCGTATCTATGCTCAAGTCTGTCCAAATCATGTTAGCAATTGTCGCATTTTATGAAATCTGGCAAATGGATAAACAAAAATGCATTCCTTAATGGATTTACTAAAAAAGAGTTGTATACGATGCAACTAGAAGGTTTTGTCGATCCTAAAGGTGTTAACTAAATATGCAAGCTCCAGCGATCCATCTATGGACTGGTGCAAGAATCTCAGAGTTGGAATATACGCTTTGATAAGTTGATCAAAGCATATAGTTTTATACAGACTTGCGGTGAAGCCTGTATTTATAAGAAAGTGAGTGGGAGCACTACATCATTTCTGATAAGTATATGTGTATGACATATTGTTGATCGGAAATAATGTAGAATTATTCTGCAAAGCATAAAGGAGTGTTTGAAAGGAGTTTTTCAAAGAAAGACCTCGGTAAAGCTGCTTACATATTGAGCATCAAGATCTATAGAGATAGATCAAGACGCTTGATAAGTTTTTTCAATGAGTACATACCTTGACAAGATTTTGAAGTAGTTCAAAATGGAACAGTCAAAGAAAGAGTTCTTGCCCGTGTTGCAAGGTGTGAAATTGAGTAAGACTCAAAGCCCGACCATGGCAGAAGATAGAAATAGAATGAAAGTCATTCCCTATGCCTCAGCCATAGGTTCTATAAAGTATGCCATGTTGTGTACCAGATCTATTGTATACCCTACACTGTGTTAAGCAAGGGAGTACAATAGTGATCTAAGAGTAGATCACTGGACAGCGGTCAAAATTATCCTTAGTGGAATAAGGAAATATTTCTCAATTATGGAGGTGACAAAAAGGTTCGTCGTAAAAAGTTACGTCGATGCAAGTTTTGACACTGATCCAGATGACTCTAAGTCTCAATCTGGATACATATTGAAAGTGGGAGCAATTAGCTAGAGTAGCTCCTTGCAGAGCATTGTTGACATAGAAATTTGCAAAATACATGCGGATCTGAATGTGACAGACCCGTTGACTAAGATTCTCTCACAAGCAAAACATGATCACACCTTAGTACTCCTTGGGGGTTAATCACATAGCGATGTGAACTAGATTACTGAATCTAGTAAACCCTTTGGGTGTTGGTCACATGGCGATGTGAACTATGGGTGTTAATCACATGATGATGTGAACTATCGATGTTAATCACATGGTGATGTGATCTAGATTATTGACTCTAGTGCAAGTGGGAGACTGAAGGAAATATGCCCTAGAGGCAATAATAAAGTTATTATTTATTTCCTTATTTCATGATAAATGTTTATTATTCATGCTAGAATTGTATTAACCGGAAACATAATACATGTGTGAATACATAGACAAACAGAGTGTCACTAGTATGCCTCTACTTGACTAGCTCGTTAATAAAAGATGGTTATGTTTCCTAACCATGGACAAAGAGTTGTTATTTGATTAACGGGATCACATCATTAGGTGAATGATCTGATTGACATGACCCATTCCATTAGCTTAGCACCCGATCGTTTAGTATGTTGCTATTGCTTTCTTCATGACTTATACATGTTCCTATGACTATGAGATTATGCAACTCCCGTTTGCCGGAGGAACACTTTGTGTGCTACCAAACGTCAACAACGTGATTATAAACGGAGTCTACAGGTGTCTCCAAAGGTACATGTTGGGTTCAATATTTCAGACAGCTGATGCACCTCTAACATGTGTCGCTCTCCCAACGTCGAAAATAGGGTACAATAGTTGTGGTTGCGGTACACTTGTCAGCAGTTTCGCGACTTTGTCACTCTTCTCGCGGGATTGTCGAGAGGTATCTCCTGGACCCCTTCGGGACTCAGTGCAGAATCGACTTAAGCGATCGCCTTGCTACGTATTTTGTAAACTCAATGGTGACCTGCTGCTAGTCGTGCGCGCGAGAGATGGAGATGTATTACCCGGAACGAGTAAGAGACTTTGCCGCGCCGCGACCATATCGTAGGTGTCTCGTCTGGTGTCTCAACGTGATTGAATCTAGGTATATGGATACCGACGGACTCGAATTCGTAGCACAAGTAACATTACTCGATGAACAAAACAGGGAACAGCGTATGTGGTGTATTATGCGCTGGTCTGGACGATAAAAGATCTCGTATGAATATGGAGCCAATATCATCCAGGTCCCGCTATTGGTTATTGACCGGAGACATGTCTCGGTCATGTCTACATTGTTCTCGAACCCGTAGGGTCCGCACGCTTAAGGTTACGATGACAGTTATATTATGAGTTTATGCATTTTGATGTACCGAAGGTTGTTCGGAGTCCCGGATGTGATCACGGACATGACGAGGAGTCTCGAAATGGTCGAGACATAAAGATTGATATATTGGAAGCCTATGTTTGGATATCGGAAGTGTTCCGAGTGAAATCGGGATTTTACCGGAGTACCGGGAGGTTACCGGAACCCCCCGAGATATATGGGCCATAGTGGGCCTTAGTGGAAAAGAGAAGAGGCAGCCCAACATGGGCCGCGCGCCCCTCCCCTCCCTTGGTCCGAATAGGACAAGGAGAGGGGTGCCGGCCCTCTCTCTTTCCCCCTCCGCGAATCCTATTCCAACTAGGATTGGGGGGGGGGGAATCCTACTCCCGAGGGAGTAGGACTCTCCTGGCGCGCCTCTTGGCCGGCCGCCACCCCCCTCCTTGTCCTTTATATACGGAGGCAGGGGCACCCCTAGAACACACAAGTTGATCCACGTGATCTATTCCTTAGCCGTGTGCGGTGCCCCCTGCCACCATAGTCTCGATAATACTTGTAGCGGAGTTTAGGCGAAGCCCTGCTGCAGTAGTACATCAAGATCGTCACCACGCCGTCGTGCTGATGGAACTCTTCCCTGACACTTTGCTGGATCGGAGTCCGGGGATCGTCATCGAGCTGAACGTGTGCTAGAACTCGAAGGTGCCGTAGTTTCGGTGCTTGATCGGTCGGACCGTGGAGACGTACGACTACATCAACCAAACGCTTCCGTTGTCGATCTACAAGGTACGTAGATCATACTCTCCCCTCTCGTTGCTATGCATCACCATGATCTTGCGTGTGCGTAGGAAATTTTTTGAAATTACTACGTTCCCCAACACATATATACACAGAGAACATACAAACATATATACATTTTTATAAAAAAGCAAAATACAAAATACAAACATATATATGAAAAAAAATCTGAAAAGAAGCAATATACACAATATATATACTGACATATATACATAATATACACAAAGAAGCAATATACACAATATACACAAGCATATAATATATGAAAAAAACAGGGGGGGCCGGACCAACGGAGGGGCAGGGCGACGGGCGACGGCGACGGGCGGGCCAGGCGACGGCGACGGACGGGGAGGGGCGACGGCGACGGACGGGGCAGGGGCGGGGCTTCGGGCGGGGCGACGGCGACGAGCGGGGCAGGGCGACGACGACGGGCGGGCCGGGGCGCGCGACGCGCGTCGGGGCAGGGCGGCGAGCGGCGTCGGGCGAGGGCACGGCCGACGGCGAGGCACGGGCGACGGCGACGGCGCGGTCGGGGGCGACTGCAGGGGCGGCGGACGGCGTCGGGGCAGCCTGGCGGCGTCGTCGGGGCCAAATGGTCGATGAGAAACTGAAATTTTCACAAGTCCTGGTTATATACCAAGAGCATGTTGGAAATATGCCCTAGAGGCAATAATAAATTAGTTATTATTATATTTCCTTGTTCATGATAATCGTTTATTATCCATGCTATAATTGTATTGATAGGAAACTCAGATACATGTGTGGATACATAGACAACACCATGTCCCTAGTGAGCCTCTAGTTGACTAGCTCGTTGATCAATAGATGGTTATGGTTTCCTAACCATGGACATTGGATGTCGTTGATAACGGGATCACATCATTAGGAGAATGATGTGATGGACAAGACCCAATCCTAAGCCTAGCACAAGATCATGTAGTTCGTATGCTATAGCTTTTCTAATGTCAAGTATCATTTCCTTAGACCATGAGATTGTGCAACTCCCGGATACCGTAGGAGTGCTTTGGGTGTACCAAACGTCACAACGTAACTGGGTGACTATAAAGGTGCATTACAGGTATCTCCGAAAGTGTCTGTTGGGTTGGCACGAATCGAGACTGGGATTTGTCACTCCGTGTAAACGGAGAGGTATCTCTGGGCCCACTCGGTAGGACATCATCATAATGTGCACAATGTGATCAAGGAGTTGATCACGGGATGATGTGTTACGGAACGAGTAAAGAGACTTGCCGGTAACGAGATTGAACAAGGTATCGGGATACCGACGATCGAATCTCGGGCAAGTATCGTACCGATAGACAAAGGGAATTGTATACGGGATTGATTAAGTCCTTGACATCGTGGTTCATCCGATGAGATCATCGTGGAACATGTGGGAGCCAACATGGGTATCCAGATCCCGCTGTTGGTTATTGACCGGAGAACGTCTCGGTCATGTCTGCATGTCTCCCGAACCCGTAGGGTCTACACACTTAAGGTTCGATGACGCTAGGGTTGTAAAGGAAGTTTGTATGTGGTTACCGAATGTTGTTCGGAGTCCCGGATGAGATCCCTGACATCACGAGGAGTTCCGGAATGGTCCGGAGGTAAAGATTTATATATGGGAAGTCCTGTTTTGGTCACCGGAAGAGTTTCGGGGTTTATCGGTAACGTACCGGGACCACCGGGAGGGTCCCGGGGGTCCACCAAGTGGGGCCACCAACCCCGGAGGCTTGCGTGGGCTGAGAGTGGTGAGGGACCAGCCCCTTAGTGGGTTGGTGCGCCTCCCACAAGGGCCCATGGCGCCTAAGAGGTGGAAAGGAGGCAAACCCTAAGGGATATGGGCCTTAAGGCCCATATTGGTGCGCCTCCCTCTCCTCTCCCCCTCTTGGCCGCCATCCTTGATCCCCGTCTAGGGCTGCCGCCCCCCTAGGGGGTGGGAACCCTAGAGGGGGCGCAGCCCCTCCCCTTCCCTATATATATGAGGCCTAGGGCTGCCCATAATACACGCGATTCGATCTCTCGTTGGTGCAGCCCTGCATCTCTCTCTCCCTCCTCTTCTGTGGTGCATGGCGAAGCCCTGCAGGATTGCCATGCTCCTCCATCACCACCACGCCGTTGTGCTGCTGCTGAATGGAGTCTTCCTCAACCTCTCCCTCTCTCCTTGCTGGATCAAGGCGTGGGAGACGTCACCGGGCTGCACGTGTGTTGAACGCGGAGGTGTCGTGCGTTCGGCACTTGATCATCGGTGATTTGAATCACGACGAGTACGACTCCATCAACCCCGTTCACTTGAACGCTTCCGCTTAGCGATCTACAAGGGTATGTAGATGCACTCTCCTTCCCTTCGTTGCTGGTTTCTCCATAGATAGATCTTGGTGACACGTAGGAAAATTTTGAATTTCTGCTACGTTCCCCAACAGTGGCATCATGAGCTAGGTCTATTGCGTAGATTCTATGCACGAGTAGAACACAAAGTAGTTGTGGGCGTTGACTTTATTCAATATGCTTGCCGTTACTAGTCTTATCTTGATTCGGCGGCATCGTGGGATGAAGCGGCCCGGACCAACCTTACACGTACTCTTACGTGAGACCGGTTCCACCGACAAACATGCACTAGTTGCATAAGGTGGCTGGCGGGTGTCTGTCTCTCCCACTTTAGTCGGATCGGATTCGATGAAAAGGGTCCTTATGAAGGGTAAATAGCAATTGGCATATCACGTTGTGGTTTTTGCGTAGGTAAGAAACGTTCTTGCTAGAAACCCATAGCAGCCACGTAAAACATGCAAACAACAATTAGAGGACGTCTAACTTGTTTTTGCAGGGTATGCTATGTGATGTGATATGGCCAAAGGATGTGATGAATGATATATGTGATGTATGAGATTGATCATGTTCTTGTAATAGGAATCACGACTTGCATGTCGATGAGTATGACAACCGGCAGGAGCCATAGGAGTTGTCTTAATTTATTTATGACCTGCGTGTCAACATAAACGTCATGTAATTACTTTACTTTGTTGCTAACCGTTAGCTGTAGTAGTAGAAGTAATAGATGACGTGACAACTTCATGGAGACACGATGATGGAGATCATGGTGCCATGCCGGTGACGATGATGATCATGGAGCCCCGAAGATGGAGATCAAAAGGAGCAATATGATATTGGCCATATCATGTCACTATTTGATTGCATGTGATGTTTATCATGTTCATACATCTTATTTGCTTAGAACGACGGTAGTAAATAAGATGATCCCTTACAACAATTTCAAGAAGTGTTCTCCCCTAACTGTGCACCGTTGCAACAGTTCGTAGTTTCGAAGCACCACGTGATGATCGGGTGTTAGATTCATACGTTCATATACAACGGGTGTTGACGAGCCTAGCATGTACAGACATGGCCTCGGAACACATGCAAACACTTAGGTTAACTTGACGAGCCTAGCATGTACAGACACGGCCTCGGAACACAGAAGACCGAAAGGTCAAGCATGAGTCGTATAGAAGATACGATCAACATGAAGATGTTCACCGATGTTGACTAGTCCGTCTCACGTGATGATCGGACACGGCCTAGTTGACTCGGATCATGTAATCACTTAGATGACTGGAGGGATGTCTATCTGAGTGGGAGTTCATAAGATGAACTTAATTATACTGAACATAGTCAAAAGATCTTTGCAAATTATGTCGTAGCTCGCGTTTCAGTTCTACTGTTTAGATATGTTCCTAGAGAAAATTTAGTTGAAAGTTGATAGTAGCAATTATGCGGACTAGGTCCGTAAACCAAGGATTGTCCTCATTGCTTCATAGAAGGCTTATGTCCTTAATGCACCGCTCAGTGTGCTGAACCTCGAACGTTGTCTGTGGATGTTGTGAACATCTGACATACACGTTTTGATAACTACGTGATAGTTCAGTTAAACGGTTTAGAGTTGAGGCATCGAAGACGGTTTTTGAAACGTCACGAAACATATGAGATGTTTCAAGGGCTGAAATTGGGATTTCAGGCTCGTGCCCACGTCAAGAGGTATAAGACCTCCGACGATTTTCTTAGCCTGCAAACTAAGGGAGAAAAGCTCAATTGTTGAGCTTGTGCTCAAATTGTCTGAGTACAACAATCATTTGAATCGAGTGGGAGTTGATCTTCCAGATGAAATAGTGATGTTTCTCCGAAGTCATTACCACCAAGCTGCTTGAGCTTCGTGATGAACTATAATATATCAGGGACATATATGATGATCCTTGAGATGTTCGCGATGTTTGACACCACGAAAGTAGAAATCAAGAAGGAGCATCAATTGTTGATGGTTGGTGAAACCACTAGTTTCAAGAAGGGCAAGGGAACAAAGGGATACTTCATGAAACGGCAATTCAGCTGCTGCACTAGTGAAGAAACCCAAGGTTGAACCCAAACCCGAGACTAAGTGCTTCTGTAATAAGGGGAACAACCACTGGAGCAGAATTACCCTAGATACTTGATAGATTAGAAGGCTGGCAAGGTCGATAGAAGTATATTGGATATACATTATGTTAATGTGTACTTTACTAGTACTCCTAGTAGCACCAGGGTATTAGATACCGGTTCGGTTGCTAAGTGTTAGTAACTCGAAATAAAAGCTACGGAATAAACGGAGACTAGCTAAAGGTGAGCTGACGATATGTGTTGGAAGTGTTTCCAATGTTGATATGATCAAGCATCGCAAGCTCCCTCTACCATCGAGATTGGTGTTTGCGTTGAGCATAGACATGATTGGATTATGTCTATCGTAATACGGTTATTCATTTAAGGAGAATAATGGTTACTCTGTTTATTTGAATAATACCTTCAATGGTCTTACGCCTAAAATGAATGGTTTATTGAATCTCGATCGTAGTGATACACATGTTCATGCCAAAAGATAGTACCACCTACTTGTGGCACTGCCACATAAGTCATATCGGTATAAAACGCATGAAGAAGCTCCATGTTGATGGATCTTTGGGCTCACTCGTTTTTGAAAAGTTTGAGGCATGTGAACCATGTCTATTGGTGTATATGCATGAAGAAACTCCATGCAAATGGACTGTTTGGACTCACTTGATTTTGAATCACTTGAGACATGCAAATCATACCACATGGGCAAGATGACTGAAAGCCTCGGTTTCAGTAAAATGGAACTAGAAAGCAACCTGTTGGAAGTAATACATTTTGATGTGTGCAATCCAATGAGTGCTGAGGCATGTAGTGGATATCGTTATGTTTTTACTTCACAGATGATTTGAGTAGATGTTGAGTATATTTACTTGATGAATCACGAGTCTGAATTATTGAAAGGTTCAAGTAATTTCAGTGTGAAGTTGAAAGATCGTCGTGATAAGAGGATAAAAATATCTATGATATGATCATAGAGATGAATATCTGAATCACGAGTTTGGCACAGAATTAAGACATTGTGGAAATTGTTTCACAACTAATACAGCCTGGAACACCATAGTGTGATGGTGTGTCCGAACATCATAACTGCACCCTATTGGATATGATGCATACCATGATGTCTCTTATCGAATTACCACGATAGTTTATGGGTTAGGCATTAGAGACAACCACATTCACTTTAAATAGGGCGCCACGTAATTCCGATGATATGACACCGTATGAACTATGGTTTAGAGAAACCTAAGCTGTCATTTCTTAGAAGTTTGGGGCTGCGACGCTTATGTGAAAAGTTTCAGGCTGATAAGCTCGAACCCAAAGCGGATAAATGCATCTTCATAGGACACCCAGAACAGTTGGGTATACCTCCTGTCTCAGATTCGAAAGCAATAAGGGATTGTTTCTAGAATCGGGTCCTTTCTCGAGGAAAAGTTTCTCTCGAAAGAATTGAGTGGGAGGATGGTGGAGACTTGATGAGGTTATTGAACCGTCACTTCAACTAGTGTATAGCAGGGCACAAAGAGTTGTTCCTGTGGCACCTACACCAATTGAAGTGGAAGCTTATGATATTGATCATGAGACTTCGGATCAAGTCACTCCCAAACCTCGTGGGATGACAAGGATGCGTACTACTTCAGAGTGGTACGTAATCCTGTCTTGGAAGTCATGTTGCTAGACAACAATGAACCTACGAGCTATGGAGAAGCGATGGTGGGCCCGGATTCCGATAAATGGCTCGAGGCCATATAATCCGAGAGAGGATCCATATATGAAAACAAAGTGTAGACTTTGGAAGAACTACTTGATGGTCGTAAGGCTGTTGAGTGCAGATGGATTTTAAAAGGAAGACAGACAATGATGGTAAGTGTCACCATTGAGAAAGCTCGACTTGTCGTTAAGGTGTTTCCCGACAAGTTCAAGGAGTTGACTACGGTGAGACTTTCTCACTCGTAGCGATGCTAAGAGTCTGTTGGAATTATATTAGCGATTACTGCATTATTTATGAAATCTTGCAGATAGGATGTCAAAACATTGTTTCCTCGACGATTTTCTTGAGGAAAGGTTGTATGTGATACAACCGGAAGTTTTTTTTCAATCCTGAAAGATGCTAATAAGTATGCAAAGCTCCAGCAATCCTTCTAAGGACTGGAGTAAGCATCTCGGAGTTGGAATGTACGCTTTGATGAGATGATCAAAAAATTTGGGTTTATATAAAGTTTATGAGAAACTTGTATTTCCAAAGAAGTGAGTGGGAGCACTATAGAATTTCTGATGAGTATATGTTTTAACATATTGTTGATCGGAAATGACGTAGAATTTCTGGAAAGCATATAGGGTTATTTGGAAAGTGTTTTCAATGGAAAACCTGGATTAAGCTACTTGAGCATTGAGCATCAAGATCTATAAGGATAGATCAAAACGCTTAATGGTACTTTCAAATGAGCACATACCTTGACATGATCTTGAAGGTGTTCAAGATGGACCAGTCAAAGAAGGAGTTCTTGCCTGAGTGGTAAGGTATGAAGTTAAGACTTAAAGCTCGACCACGACAGAAGAGAGAGAAAGGACGAAGGTCGTCCCCTATGCTTAAGACATAGGCTCTACAGTATGCTATGCTGTGTGCCGCACCTGAAGTGTGCCTTGCCATGAGTCAGTCAAGGGGTACAAGAGTGATCCAAGAACGGATCACAGGACAGTGGTCAAAGTTATCCTTAGTAACTAGTGGACTAAGGAATTTTCTCGATTATGGAGGTGGTAAAAGAGTTCGTCGTAAAGGGTTACGCCGATGCAAACTTTGACACTAATCCAGATTGTTCTGAGTAGTAAACTGGATTCGTATAGTAGAACAGTTATTTGGAATAGCTCCAAATAGAACATGGTAGCTGCATCTAGGAGATGACATAGAGATTTGTAAAGCACACACGGATCTGAAAGGTTTAGACCCGTTGACTAAAACCTCTCTCACAAGCAACATGATCAAACCTAGAACTCATCGAGTGTTAATCACATGGTAAATGTGAACTAGATTATTGACTCTAGTAAACTCTTTGGGTGTTAGTCACATGGGGATGTGACCTTGAGTGTTAATCACATGGCGATGTGAACTAGATTATTGACTCTAGTGCAAGTGGGAGACTGTTGGAAATATGCCCTAGAGGCAATAATAAATTAGTTATTATTATATTTCCTTGTTCATGATAATCGTTTATTATCCATGCTATAATTGTATTGATAGGAAACTCAGATACATGTGTGGATACATAGACAACACCATGTCCCTAGTGAGCCTCTAGTTGACTAGCTCGTTGATCAATAGATGGTTATGGTTTCCTAACCATGGACATTGGATGTCGTTGATAACGGGATCACATCATTAGGAGAATGATGTGATGGACAAGACCCAATCCTAAGCCTAGCACAAGATCATGTGTAGTTCGTATGCTAAAGCTTTTCTAATGTCAAGTATCATTTCCTTAGACCATGAGATTGTGCAACTCCCGGATACTCGTAGGAGTGCTTTGGGTGTACCAAACGTCACAACGTAACTGGGTGGCTATAAAGGTACACTACAGGTATCTCCGAAAGTGTCTGTTGGGTTGGCAAGAATCGAGACTGGGATTTGTCACTCCGTGTAAACGGAGAGGTATCTCTGGGCCCACTCGGTAGGACATCATCATAATGTGCACAATGTGACAAGGAGTTGATCACGGGATGATGTGTTACGGAACGAGTAAAGAGACTTGCCGGTAACGAGATTGAACAAGGTATCGGGATACCGACGATCGAATCTCGGGCAAGTATCGTACCGGATTAGACAAAGGGAATTGTATACGGGATTGATTAAGTCCTTGACATCGTGGTTCATCCGATGAGATCATCGTGGAACATGTGGGAGCCAACATGGGTATCCAGATCCCGCTGTTGGTTATTGACCGGAGAACGTCTCGGTCATGTCTGCATGTCTCCCGAACCCGTAGGGTCTACACACTTAAGGTTCGATGACGCTAGGGTTATAAAGGAAGTTTGTATGTGGTTACCGAATGTTGTTCGGAGTCCCGGATGAGATCCCGGACGTCACGAGGAGTTCCCGAATGGTCCGGAGGTAAAGATTTATATATGGGAAGTCCTGTTTTGGTCACCGGAAAGTTTCGGGGTTTATCGGTAACGTACCGGGACCACCGGGAGGGTCCCGGGGGTCCACCAAGTGGGGCCACAAGCCCCGGAGGGCTGCATGGGCCAAGTGTGGGAGGGGACCAGCCCCAGGTGGGCTGGTGCGCCCCCCCACAAGGGCCCAAGGCGCCTAAGGGGAGGGCAAACCCTAAGGGCATATGGGCCTTAGGGCCCATATGCCTGGTGCGCCTCCCTCTCCCCCCCTCTTGGCCGCCTCCCCTTATCCCATCTAGGGCTGCCGCCCCCCTAGGGGTGGGAACCCTAGAGGGGGCGCACCCTCCTTCCCCTATATATATGAGGCCTAGGGGCTGCCCATAACACGCGATTCGATCTCTCGTTGGTGCAGCCTGCTCTCTCTCTCCCTCCTCTCGTGTGCTTGGCGAAGCCCTGCAGGATTGCCACGCTCCTCCATCACCACCACGCCGTTGTGCTGCTGCTGGATGGAGTCTTCCTCAACCTCTCCTCTCTCCTTGCTGGATCAAGGCGTGGGAGACGTCGCGGCTGTACGTGTGTTGAACGCGGAGGTGCCGTCCGTTCGGCACTAGGATCTCGGTGATTTGGATCACGACGAGTACGACTCCATCAACCCCGTTCACTTGAACGCTTCTCTAGCGATCTACAAGGGTATGTAGATGCACTCTCCTTCCCCTCGTTGTTGCGTTCTCCATAGATAGATCTTGGTGACACGTAGGAAAATTTTGAAATTTCTGCTACGTTCCCCACTAGAGCATTGTACCCTCGGTTTGCCACGGACGTGGCAAGGCACACCTGCGAGTGCGTAGGGGCAGCTACCGTGACCAATGCCCCCTTTAGTCCCGATTGGTGCCATCAACCGGGACCAAAGGCCTGCGCCTGCCAAAGCCGCGGTGCGCTGGGATGTTTAGTCCCACCTCGCTAGCTGAGGAGCGGTCGCACCTGTTTATAAGCGTTGCCCCGCCCTCTCCATTGAACTCCTCAGAACTGCAGGCCTTTGGGCCTAATCTCACACCTCTATGCATGTGGGCCTGCTGGGCCTTCTGCGGGCCTGAATCCTGGCCCATGGATGGGCTTCTAGTCGTATTCACGCCGTGGTGGCCCAGTAGGTGGCATTTTTTTTACTATTTATTTTTTCATTTCTACTTAGAACTAAATACTTATAGTTTTTTAGTGATTTTTTTCTTTTAGGTCACAAAAATTATAAACTTTCTGTTAGTGCCATTAGTTTTAAAATTTGAATAGTTTAAATTGAATTTTTTAAAATTTGTGTGAATCACTAGTTTATGAATAACTTTACTATAAAAATTGATTTTTGAGTCATTCTTTTTCCTGCTATTTAATATTACTATGTTTTATCATTATACTCAATTTGGTAATTTTAGTTAGTCATAACAAATATTATAGGCATTATTTTATTTTTTGCTATTTATTTTTTCATTTCTACTTAGAACAAAATACTTATAGTTTTTTAGTGATTTCTTTTTTCTTTTAGGTCACAAAAATTATAAACTTTCTGCATTATTTATTTTCTTTTCTTTTTTGCTTTATCTTTTAATTCTTTTTGCTTTTAGTTCTAGAAAAATTATAAACTTTCTGTTAGTGCCATTAGTTTTCAAATTTGAAAACATTTTTTTAGTTTTTTTGTTTTTTTTGTTGCTTTATTTATTTTATTTTGTTTCTACTTACAACAAAATACTTATTGTTGCTATTTTTATTTTTTTCAGTTTTTTTGTTTTGTTTTCTGTATTATTTATTTTCTTTTGTTTTTTGCTTTATTTTTTAATTCTTTTTGCTTTTAGGTCAACAAAATTATAAACTTTCTGTTAGTGCCATTAGTTTTAGAAAAATTATAAACTTTCTGTTAGTGCCATTAGTTTTCAAATTTGAATAGTTAAAATTTGAATTCTTTGAAATTTGTGTGAATCACAAGTTTGTGATTAACTTTACTAAAAAAATGAACATAGATGCACCTATAGAGAAAATTCGATCTAAATTCATAGTTTTCAAATGAACTCTGAAAAAGTTGGCATAGCATACTCGTGTGTTACAAAGTTGGCACGGTATCATCATAATAGTTGCGGGAGAAAGTCTTCACTTTTTCTTCGCTTGTGTCATTTGCTTATTGCGCCGTAACCATGGATAATCTTCATCGTTTATCAGGATGTTTGGGTCAGCCTTGACATTGAAGGGAGGAATTTCATGAAACTTTTCATAATCTTCAGACATGTCTGTCTTGCCCTCCACTCCCAGGATATCCCTTTTTCCTGAAAGAACTATGTGGCGCTTTGGCTCATCGTATGATGTATTCGCTTCCTTATCTTTTCTTTTTCTCGGTTTGGTAGACATGTCCTTCACATAGATAACCTGTGCCACATCATTGGCTAGGACGAACGGTTCGTCAGTGTACCCAAGATTTTTCAGATCCACTATTGTCATTCCGTACTGTGGGTCTACCTGTACCCTGCCGCCTGACAGATTGACCCATTTGCACTTAAACAAAGGGACCTTAAAATCATGTCCGTAGTCAAGTTCCCATATGTCCACTATATAACCATAATATGTGTCCTTTCCGCTCTCGGTTGCTACATCAAAGCAGACACCGCTGTTTTGGTTGGTGCTCTTTTGATCTTGGGCGATTTTGTAAAATGTATTCCCATTTATCTCGTATCCTTTGTAAGTCAATACAGTCAAAGATGGTCCCCTGGACAACAAGTACAGCTCATCACAAACAGTGTTTTCACCTCTGAGACGTGTTTTCAACCAACTGCTGAAAGTCCTGATGTGTTCACATGTAATCCAGTCGTCGCACTGCTCCGGGTGTTTGGAGCGCAGACTGTTCTTGTGTTCATCGACATACAGGGTCACCAAGGTAGAGTTCTGTAGAACTGTGTAGTGTGCTTAAGACCAAGAATATCCGTCCCTGCATATTATTGAGTCACTTCCAAGAGTGCCTTTTCCAGTCAGTCTCCCCTCATACCGCGATTTAGGGAGACCTATCTTCTTAAGGCCAGGAATGAAGTCAACACAAAACCCGATAACATCCTCTGTTTGATGGCCCATGGAGATGCTTCTTTCTGGCCTAGCGCGGTTACGGACATATTTCTTTAGGACTCCCATGAACCTCTCAAAAGGGAACATATTGTGTAGAAATACGGGCCCCAGGATGACAATCTCGTCGACTAGATGAACTAGGACGTGCGTCATGATATTGAAGAAGGATGGTGGGAACACCAGCTCGAAACTGACAAAGACATTACGCCACATCACTCCTTAGCCTTGGTACGATTTCTGGATCGACCACCTTCTGAGAGATTGCATTAAGGAATGCACATAGCTTCACAGTTGCTAATCGGACGTTTTCCGGTAGAAGCCCCCTCAATGCAACCGGAAGCAGTTGCGTCATAATCACGTGGCAGTCATGAGATTTTAGGTTCTGAAACTTTTTCTCTGGCATATTTATTATTCCCTTTATATTCGACGAGAAGCCAGTCGTGACCTTCATACTGAGCAGGCATTCAAAGAAGATTTCTTTCTCTTCTTTCGTAAGAGCGTAGCTGGCAGGACCTTTATACTGCTTCGGAGGCATGCCGTCTTTTTCGTGCAAACGTTGCAGGTCCTCCCGTGCCTCAGGTGTATCTTTTGTCTTCCCATACACGCCCAAGAAGCCTAGCAGGTTCACGCAAAGGTTCTTCATCACGTGCATCACGTTGATTGAAGAGCGGACCTCTAGGTCTTTCCAGTAGGGTAGGTCCCAAAATATAGATTTCTTCTTCCACATGTGTGTGTGTCCCTCAACGTCATTCGGAACAGCTAGTCCGCCGGGACCCTTTCCAAAGATTACGTGTAAATCATTGACCATAGCAAGTACGTGATCACCGGTACGCATGGCGGGCTTCTTCCGGTGATCTGCCTCGCCTTTGAAATGCTTGCCTTTCTTTTGACATTGATGGTTGGTCGGAAGAAATCGACGATGGCCCAGGTACACATTCTTCCTGCATTTGTCCAGGTATGTACTTTCAGTGTCATCTAAACAGTGCGTGCATGCGTGGTATCCTTTGTTTGTCTATCCTGGAAGGTTACTGAGAGCGGGTCAATCGTTGATGGTCACGAACAGCAACGCCTTTAGGTTAAATTCCTCCTGTCTGTGCTCATTCCACGTACGTACACCGTTTCCATTCCACAGCTGTAAAAGTTCTTCAACTAATGGCCTTAGGTACACATCAATGTCGTTGCCGGGTTGCTTAGGGCCTTGGATGAGAACTGGCATCATAATGAACTTCCGCTTCATGCACATCCAAGGAGGAAGGTTATACATACATAGAGTCACGGGCCAGGTCTGTGATTGCTGCTCTGCTCCCCGAAAGGATTAATGACATCCGCGCTTAAAGCAAACCATACATTCCTTGGGTCCTTTGCAAATTCATCCCAGTACTTTCTCTCGATTTTTCTCCACTGCGACCCGTCAGCGGGTGCTCTCAACTTCCCGTCTTTCTTCCGGTCCTCACTGTGCCATCGCATCAACTTGGCATGCTCTTCGTTTCTGAACAGACATTTCAACCATGGTATTATAGGAGCATACCACATCACCTTCGCAGGAACCCTCTTCCTGGGGGGCTCGCCGTCAACATCACCAGGGTCATCTCGTCTGATCTTATACCGCAATGCACCGCATACCGGGCATGCGTTCAGATCCTTGTATGCACCGCGGTAGAGGATGCAGTCATTAGGGCATGCATGTATCTTCTCCACCTCCAATCCTAGAGGGCATATGACCTTCTTTGTTGCGTATGTAATGTCGGGCAATTCGTTATCCTTTGGAATATTCTTCTTCAATATTTTCAGTAGCTTCTCAAATCCTTTGTCAGCCACAGCATTCTCTGCCTTCCACTGTAGCAATTCCAGTACGGTACCGAGCTTTGTGTTGCCATCTTCGCAATTGGGGTACAACCCTTTTTTGTGATCCTCTAACATGCGATCGAACTTCAGCTTCTCCTTTTGACTTTCGCATTGCGTCCTTGCATCGACAATGACCCGGCGGAGATCATCATCATCGGGCACATCGTCTGGTTCCTCTTGATCTTCAGCAGCTTCACCCGTTGCAGCATCATTGGGCACATCGTCTGGTTCCTCTTCATCTTCACCAGCTCCCCCCGTTGCAGCATCACCGTATTCAGGGGGCACATAGTTGTCATCGTACTCTTCTTCTTTGCCGTCTTCCATCACAACCCCTATTTCTCCGTGCCTCGTCCAAACATTGTAGTGTGGCATGAAACCCTTGTAAAGCAGGTGGGAGTGAAGGATTTTCCGGTTAGAGTAAGACCTCATATTCCCACATTCAGTGCATGGACAACACATAAAACCATTCTGCTTGTTTGCCTCAGCCGCATCGAGAAACTCATGCACGCCCTTAATGTACTCGGAGGTGTGTCTGTCACCGTACATCCATTGCCGGTTCATCTGCGTGCATTATATATAATTAAGTGTCCAAATTAATAGAAGTTCATCATCACATTAAAACCAAAGTGCATACATAGTTCTCATCTAACAACATATAGCTCTCCAGAGCATCTAATTAATTAAACCATACATTGAAACTATGTAAAACATTTCAATGCGAAAACAAATGCGATCATAATCGCAACCAAGGTAACAATTGATCCAACGGCATAATGATACCAAGCCTTGGTATGAATGGCATATTTTCTAATCTTTCTAATCTTCAAGCGCATTGCATCCATCTTGATCTTGTGATCATCGACGACATCCGCAACATGCAACTCCAATATCATCTTCTCCTCCTCAATTTTTTTTATTTTTTCCTTCAACAAATTGTTTTCTTATTCAACTAAATTTAACCTCTCGACAATAGGGTCGGTTGGCATTTCCGATTCACATACATCCTACATAAATAAAATCTATGTCACGTTGGTCGGCATAATTTTCATAAACAATAAATGAACCAATAGTTATAAAGATAATATATATATACCACATCCGAATCATAGACAGGACGAGGGCTGACGGGGGCGGATACCAAAACCATCGCACTATCTAAGATGCAATAATAAAAGTAAGAAAATAATACAAGTATCTATGTAAACATACAAGTAAGAATATTTTTCCTTTCAGAAAGAATATAAGAATAAGAGGCTCACCACGGTGGTGCCGGCGATGAGCTCGGCGCGGGTGATCGACGGCGGTGAAGACGGGGACGGGGCGTGACGGACCGCTAAACCTAGACAAATATTGAGGAAAATGGAGCTTGGAGGTCGAGCTTGGAGAGGAGAAAGCTTAAGTAGTGTGGCTCGGGCATTCCATCGAACACCTTGTGTGCATAGGAGGTGAGCTAGAGCACCACCAGCCCTCTCCCCCTCGGCCAGAAAAAAACAGAGCAGTGTGCTCTGCTCTTACGTGAGGGGGTATATATAGGCACCTCATTGGTCCCGGTTGGTGGCATGAACCGGGACTAAAGGGGAGCCTTTGGTCCCGGTTCAAGCCACCAATCGGGACCAATGGTGGTGGGCCAGGAGCGAGGCCCATTGGTCCCGGTTCGTCCCACCAACCGGGACCAAAAGGTCCAGATGAACCGGGACCAATGGCCCACGTGGCCCGGCCGGCCCCCTGGTCTCACAAACCGGGTCCAATGCCCCCATTGGTCCCGGTTCTGGACTGAACCGGGACTAATGGGCTGACCCGGCCTGGACCAAAGCCCTGTTTTCTACTAGTGCCCCGGATGACTGGGGAGTTCCAAAAAACAAGCACTGTTCATCACTTCACATGAATTTGATCACTACCAAGAGAGGAAAAAATGTGGGGGGAAAGGGGAGCAGCTACTGAATGGAGGGAGGAGGTCACGGTGGGGCGGCCGGAGGCAGCGCCAGCGGCGGAGCGCGCGCCAGTGGAGGGGCAGCGGCCCTTGCTGGTCCGATGGTCCATGCATGTACTTGAGGAAGGAGGAGGTCCGATGGGTAGTAGAGGAGAGAGGAGGTAGCAGCGGGGCGGCGGCCGCGGGAGGCGGTGTCGCCGACTGGGCGCGCGACTGTGGAGGGGCGGCGCCGGCGGCGGCGCTGGGTAGGAACCCTAGCTGTCGCTCGGGTCGAAGGGGATCGAGCAGTTTTTTTTTTGCAAGGATGAGATCTCCTCTCGTGGCTGACCATCGCTCGGAGGAAATAGAACGAATCATTTTTTGACTTGCCAGTGGCAAAGGTGGGTAAATACCACGCAACGTCCAGGGGGCAGCTAAAAATGCATTGCTGAAGTTGGGGGTTCACCTGCTTCGAAAATTACACTACGGGAATCTGTAGCTTTTGCGGCCTCTTTTGGTTCATAGGATAGGATTATCATAGGAATAGGAATCTTGTAGGAAATGAGATAACATGTATCTCAAATCCTATGAGTAGGAATAGGAAACGAGATGTCATTTGGTTGACACAAAAGGAATTTTTCCATTGAGTCTAGACTCTTTTTTATTTTCCTATGAAATGTGAAGGATAGGAACCAATCCTATGTAAAAATAGGAATCCATTTCTATGAACTAAAGGGCTTTAAAGAAAAAAATTCTATAAGAATCCTATTCTCTAGAATTCCTATGAAATTCCTCTAAACCAAAGAAGGCCTTAGCTTCTCACGTTTCTCCCATTGGTTAGCTTATACAGTAGCTTTGAAAAGCCAAAGGCTGGGTCCAAAAGTCCAACCAAACACAGCCCTGAGCTGAGGGGGAATAAGGCGATGACTAAGTTTTCTCGGAGCTCTAGCTGTTTGAACTGGCATAACATATCTATGTGCCTTCGCCGAGCAACGGGTTCTATTTCTTCCCGCTACCTTTACTTTTTGTACTTTCTTCTGTGTTGAAGAATTTTCCTTCATTCTTTGTGGCTGTTGCAAAGACTTGTGTGAGTATTTTCCATTATCCGTTGCCTAGCTTTATGATTAGCTTTCTACTCTATTTCTTCTATCTAGCGTGCTTCTGACTCTAGTTATTAGTTTTGCCTCGCATGCTTCTAAGTTTGTGACTGTTTAAGTTCAGTATTTGCATAGTTCTGTTCAATCTCATTTTTTTCGGATAGCGTGTTTTTCCGAAGAAATGGTCAAAAAGAAAAATCTCCCGTTCACGCCCCACCCCCTCTGGTCGATAACTTGATGCTACATAGCCTTTGGAGAGGTGTCTTTTTATAGCATTTCAGAAGAAAGGACAGAAAACATATACTCCCTCCACTGGTTGAAGCTATCAACTTGTGAATATTCACAGAACGTCAAGGCTAACATTTATATACCAAATTTTCAGTGAAACCTATGATACCCGCTGAACACATTTGAAAGCATCTCATCAGGCAGATTCAAAAGCTAAATCATGAATTCGGAGCAGCAAAACGTTCTTGCTGTCTATGTTTCTGATGCGTCCAGCTTTGGATGTATCCTTGAAAAATAAAACGGCCTTGCTCTTGCTGAAAGCATACAATTTGATGCAAGTGAAGAAAAGAAACATCAACAACAAAGTGAATAAACCATGCTGCCCATGAGCAATCATTTAGAAATGCTGGTAAACAACAGCTGCTTCATATGAACAACGGGCTTGACAATCAAAATTCTTCCATTTGTTGTTATTATACAAAAAAAATGCTTAGGGCCAGAGTGAAATTACATCAAAGGCCTTTAAAACTTTGTTATAAAATCTAGTCTCAAACTTCCCCTCGTCTACAGGTGTTCTCCAAGATATTCTCCCCTTGCCTCCAATGCGAAATTTCTGCTATGCCTATGCTCTATTCACACGGATGGTTTGTCCTTCCAATTCCTGAAATCACATTCAGTTGCAGAACAATAAAACACATGGGAAAATGTTTTAGATTATGGGTCATACAAGGCATACTGTGGGACAAAATTTCATGTTGATAACCCAAGAGCCATGCATGTCTACCAAATGGTTTACTGGGTACAAGAAAAGGTTGTTTGCTTGGGAGCGGTCTACCACTACACTTTAACAGATGTTGCTTACATTTTTTGAATAGCAAACTCAGGTGTGATAATTCACGTGATGAAATATCAAAGTAAATTTGACCAGTAGTCTAGGCATTAAAAAATATAATTTGGTCTGAATTTGATCTAGTTCATCTGAACATGCAAAGTTGGTCCTGGTTGTGTTTCAAACATTATTATTATTTCCGTAGCTGTCGCATATCAAGTTTTGAAACCGTAGTCTGCTTTTTACTGTCAAGTGATGTAATGTGATTGGGAAACAACTGCACACTAGCAGGTGGCATTTTTGTGCAAAAGAAGCTTACTGCATTATTGAAAGTAGAAACCGCAGCTTCCACTTCTTCCTCTGAAGAAAACGTGACAAAACCATATCCCTTGGACTTTGGAGTTCCCGGAATTCGGGATACCGTGGCACTGAGGACCTCCCCTTTTTCAGAGAAGAAGTTCTTGAGCACTTCCGTTGTCACTTTCTTTGCAAGATTGCCAACATAAACCTTGTACTGGCTGTCCACAAATGAAGGTTCCGATTCCGGTGCAGATGTATCAATGTTTGGTAAGAAGCTCTCTGTCACATTCACTTTAATTTTTCTACCTCCAACCTCCTGGTACAATCAAAGCACAAACAAACGTCACTCATGCATCCACTGCGTGCATAAGCATGACCGGACAAACGACGGGATGAAGCTTACTGTGTCATTCAGGCTCTCAATGGCAGCAGCGACCTCCTCCGCCGTGCTCATCGTGACAAACCCGAATCGCCGGCTCCGACCACTATACTTGTCATACATAACCTGTGAAATTATCAGGCAAGCAATCATTTTAGTGAGATAAATACCGGCAAGCAATTCATCACCATAGCCATTTGCATGTTAAGTGGTTTCTATCTTGTAAAATTGGCAGGAAAACTATGATAGTTGATCCCTCCCTAGGGTTTGCATACATCAGGCTCTAGTTATTTGTGTAGTCCAATTCTAGACCGACATGATGCAGAGGCCGGAGGTTTCAATCTCCTTAATAAATAAGTAAATAAATAAATAAATAACAAGAACAAGAACATGATAAGGACTAAATATTATACTGAGTATAGTGAGCAAACAACAGAATGTTTGGAGAATTCGTTATCGCGACCAGATGACGCATTCGATCTTGGAGTGGGTACTGGGCGCGCCGCCGATACCAGAGCAGCATTACATTGCACTAGTGCGTTACCTCGGCCCGCACGACGGTGCCGTGTGCGGCGAACATGGCCGACAGCTCGTCGTTGGTGACGGTCCTGGGGATGTTCCCCACGTAGAGCTTCCGCGTGGCCAGCTCCTCGGGCGCCTCCATCACCGCGGAGGAGGCGAGCACCTTCACCGCCGCCCGGCGCCTGGCCCGCGCCGCCGCGCCGGCCGGCGGCGCGGCGCGGAATGACACGCGGGCGGGGGTCGAGGCGGATGCGGGGCTCCGGCAGCAGCGGCGGTGGAGGGAGGGAGGGGCCGCTAGAGAGGAGATGGTGGTCGCCATTGGAGCTGGAGCGCCTGGAGAGAGCACGGGTGTGGGGAGGAATGGGGTGGCGAAGCGAGGAGGGAGGAGGCAAGAACGTTATCCGGATTTCGGTGTGGTTTTTGTTGGGCCGCTGTGCTCGTGTCGCAGGACGTGCTCTGCTCTCACGGTGCTTCCTCGCTCAAAAGAAAATAAATTGCTCACGGTGCTTCCAGCCAGAAAACAGCCCCCTTAAAAATCATGTTTTTCTTAAACAAACAGTCATTGGGTATGTACGTACAATATCACAAAATTCATGTCAAGACTGCATCCGCAGCTGAAAAGGAGCAAATCTAAGTTTGAATATTCACGTGTGATTTCAGGCACTACACCGCACGAGCGGTTAGCTATCTAAAAAAGATGATTTCACACGCCACCATTCTTTTTTGTCTTGGGCACTCTGATTTTTATCCTTTTGCTCATAGGCATGTACACCTAGGTTGAATTTTGAATTTTGTGGTTTACTAGTATTATTGTAATGACCTTTTTAGAATAAAAAATTATGAATCATGTCTTTTTTATCTAGAATACATGTCAGTGTACAAACCCGCATTAAAGCTGATATGGTGATGCGCATAACCTAAAGTACCCGAACAAAATACACATAAAGTTTTTACCTAGATTCGGGCCCTCTTTTCTGAAGGTAATATGTTACGCGTGCTTTTAGTTTTGATTGATGGTATGGATGTCTTTGTATGAAGAGGTTACAATGGAGTATCATAGGATGTATCGAGATAGTGAATCTATAATTTGGTGTGTCTACACTAGCCGTGGTCCCACCTTATGAAGGGAGACGAGGCCTGGGGTTTACATGTGTCCTAGTCGGTTAAGACTGTCTAGATCTTGGGCCTCACCTTGTACGCCAAGCTGGTGGGGCCTTCTAGAGTAGGCCTACCAGCTGAGTGAGAAGACCTGGCCATGCAGTGGCCTGCTAGGCCCCGAGGGCGACCTGGTGGGTCAACTTCTCATCTGATGTTACACCCATGGTATGTTGTACCATCAGTAGCCCCGAGATGGCCAAGAGTTCAGTTGTATTCGGCTTGAGGAAAATCATGCGCTTCATCTTGAATTGGTTGGAGTCATCTTTGACGGGCTCCCTTGGGTTTCTGAAAGTCACATAAAGTTGAGTGTCGGTGAAAGATCATTTATCTCTAGATGGTATTTTAGTGTGATGACAATATGGTTAGTGTAACTAATGACGGTTGCTAAGATTTATCTCAGGTCATTGGTTCCTTGGATGTTTATTAAGGACATGGTTGACCCCCACTTCAAAAAGATCAAAGGCATGGTTTTTCGACATTTCAAAACTTATGTTTCGATTTTATTTGAGTCGTAGGACAACCACGCTATCAAGAGGGGGAAGCTCGTTGAATGATAGTGTGGGAACACCCAAAACCCATACACTAACCTTTCTACACCTACCACCAAAAAGGAGCCCTCTATCATTCAAGTCCTTGTCCTCATTGTGCCTAAGGGGTGTGCCAAAATCTTCTGGTCACCCCGTGCGCATAGGCTAGTGGGCAGCCCTCTGGACCCTCGTGCACATGGGGTAGCGTGCAACCCTTTGGACACCCTGTTCGCATGAGGTCTTTGACCCTCATGCCCACGGGGTAGTGGCTTAGCCACTGGACACTAATGAGTGTTATTTTTACGCACTTCACATGGTTGTTTAAATCAGATAATCTCAAAATTTATGAGAAAATCACTTTGATATTGCTACCAGTGACTAATGAATGTGAGAGATCATGAAATCCCTTGTTTAGCGTGTTTTTGCGGGGGGAAATGGCCCAAACATGAAAGAATATCATCATATGGAAGGAAAAATGAAGTTTGGTGAAAGAGGCAAATCAGCAGGAGGCACGAGGATCAATCTAGATCGCAAGACGATACATGGTATGTGCACGCCCCGCTCGTACTGCCACTCGTACCACACGTCATCAACACCAGGTCGTCCACCTAACCAACTTCTATAAGTGGGTCAACGCCAACATCTCAATATAGAGCACCATTAGCAAAGTGGAGAACCAGGACCCATCTTCCAACCCTAGCCGCCACCATTTCCCATCTCGCCTCCATAGCCGCCGCCATCATCCGCACCGCAACCATTCTCTCCACTTGTAATGGGTGTATCACATCCGACAACTATTGTAAGACATATTATCAATCAATAATCCATCTTTATGTCATCTTCAATGAGTTCATCTTGCGATCCGATTGTCGTATGTGAGTAATTTAGCAAGGCAATGGGTTGTGGCAAGGCTTTGCAACTTTGTGTATCTGTGCACTGGATCATTGGAACAACTTCGTGTATTTGACATTATTTGCATGTGTCTGATTGCAACAGAGTTGTCTCTTGTCTTGTTCTCGTTCTAAGGCCCTGCAGTTACCCAAGATCCCATAGATCGATCAAGAAGAAGGTAAGCAGTGAAGAGGTTGTGGAACGCTATCCTAAACAACAATGGGAGAAAGGGTTAGTACGGTAGTAGAAAGAAATTTCTTAGGGACGAATGAGGTGTAGTCATTAACACCCAATGCTTTTGTTCGACTATTTATTCTTAATAACTGAGGTAACCACGCGTGACGATAAGGGCCATGGGTTGGACAACTGACTTTTGATGCAGACCATGCATTGGTCAAGACGTATTTGGGACACATCCCCCACTTCATCGCGTAGCAAGCACATCATAGCGATTTGTCTTTCAAGATGATATCCCAGGCGCAAATGTAAGGTTGTGAGAGTAAGACCTCATACCCATCCATATTTTCATATCAGTGCTTATACTCAAAAAGGTTGTTAAAGGTCTGGTCAAAACACTGAAATTTAGTTCGATGAACAATAACTTGTCAAACTCTTTGTCGTAATGCACATTCTCTCGTGGGTTCGGTAACCCAGAATCACTCCTTAGGGAAAGGCAAGGGAACTTTCTACTATCCAAACCGGATCTCAACACTTTATTTGAACTTTGATTTTGTGTATGACATTTTTCATTTTATAGGCCACCACTACAAATAGAGTTGAAATACCCTTCCCAATCTTTAGAACTTTGGCAACAAAAATTTGGCGCCACGATGACAACTTATGTGGAATGTCTTTTCAGCCACATAGATAGATATAATGGACACTTGTGGGATGGATTTGGTTCAAGATATGGATGCAGAAGCAATATTCCCGCTTAGTACAAATAGGTTTTGGCTAGAAAGGCTCTAAGAAACACACTTGTCCGAGGGCCATGAGTAATGATTTTTATCATGTGACCTATTCACCCCGTCTAGACTATACTAAGCGATGTTGCAACCACCAAGCGTCCGTCGAGCGCAATCAACATATTCCACCATGGCGTATCGCCCTTCCATGTCAAGTGTGACATCCTGGCTTATTAGGAATGATAGATTACTCATATCAACAAGGCGCATCTTATTTTTCATAAGCCATCTCCAATGAACCTCCAAGTTAAGTATTTAGGGATGGGTGACCGATTAAGAAGTTCTTTCGGGTGCGCACAAGTGAGGATAAAGTGCGCATGAAAGACTAGTGTTGGTTTGTGGGGCCAGTCTGGACTCCGCCAGGCGTAGTGGATGGGAACCGATGGGTGTTGAGGAACGTAGCAATAATTCAAAATTTTCCTACGTGTCACCAAGATCAATCTAAGAGATACTAGAAACGAGAGAGAGGGAGTGCATCTTCATACCCTTGAAGATCGCTAAGCGGAAGCGTTGCAAGAACGCAGTTGGTGGTGTCGTATACGTAGCGATTCAGATCGCGGTCGATTCCGATCTAAGCGCCGAACAACGGCGCCTCCGCGTTCAACACACGTACAGCCCGAGGACGTCTCCTCCTTCTTGATCCAGCAAGGGGAGAGGAGAAGTTGAGGGAGAACTCCAGCAGCACGACGGCGTGGTGGCGATGGAGCTCGTGGTTCTCCAGTAGACCTTCGCTAAGCACTACTACTACGGAGGAGGAGTTGGAGGAGGAGAGGGTTGCACCAGGGGATGGGGTGCGGCTGCCCTCTCTCTCCCTCACTGTATATAGGGGAAGGGGGTGGAGGAGGCGCCCTAGGGTTCCCTAGGGGAGGGGCGGCGGCCACAGGGGAAACCCTAGATGGGTTTGGGCGCCCTCACCCCTAGGAAACTTGCCCCCCAAGCCAGGAGGGGTGGTTGCCCTAGGGGAGGCGCCCCCACCTCTCCAGGTTACGTGAGATGGGGTGGGAGGGGCGCTCAGCCCCTTAGTGGGCTGATGTGCCCCCTCCCCTTGGCCCATAAGGCCCCCCAACTCTTGTCGGGCCTCCGAAACCCCTTTCGGACACGTTGGTCGTCACCCGGTACCCCCGGAACAATTCTGGACTCCAATACCCTTCGTCCAATATATCGATCTTCACCTCCGGACCATTCCGGAGTTCCTCGTCACGTCCGGGATCTCATCCGAGACTCCGAAAAACCTTCGGTAACCACATACTATTTCCTATTACAACTCTAGCGTCCTCGAACCTTAAGTGTGTAGACCCTACGGGTTCGGGAACCATGCAGACATGACCGAGACACCTCTCCGGCCAATAACCAACAGCGGGATTTGGATACCCATGTTGGCTCCCACATGTTCCACGATGATCTCATCGGATGAACCACGATGTCAAGGATTCAATCAATCCTGTATGCAATTCCCTTTGTCTATCGGTATGTTACTTGCCCGAGATTCGATCGTCGGTATCCCCATACCTCGTTCAATCTCGTTACCGGCAAGTCTCTTTACTCGTTCCGTAACGCATGATCCCGTGACCAACTCCTTAGTCACATTGAGCTCATTATGATGATGCATTACCGAGTGGGCCCAGAGATACCTCTCCATCATACGGAGTGACAAATTCCAGTCTCGATTCGTGCCAACCCAACAGACACTTTCAGAGATACTTGTAGTGCACCTTTATAGCCACCCAGTTACGTTGTGACGTTTGGTACACCCAAAGCATTCCTACGGTATCCGGGAGTTGCACAATCTCATGGTCTAAGGAAATGATACTTGACATTAGAAAAGCTTTAGCAAACGAACTACACGATCTTGTGCTACGCTTAGGATTGGGTCTTGTCCATCACATCATTCTCCTAATGATGTGATCCCGTTATCAATGACATCCAATGTCCATGGTCAGGAAACCACGACCATCTATTGATCAACGAGCTAGTCAACTAGAGGCTTACTAGGGACATATTACGGTCTATGTATTCACACATGTATTACGGTTTCCAGTTAATACAATCATAGCATGAACAATAGACAATTATCATGAACAAGGAAATACAATAATAACCATTTTATTATTGCCTCTAGGGCATATTTCCAACAGTCTCCCACTTGCACTAGAGTCAATAATCTAGTTCACATCACTATGTGATTGTAATGAATCCAACACCCATGGGGTTTGTTCATATCTCGCTTGTGAGAGAGGTTATTAGTCAATGGGTCTGAACCTTTTAGATCCGTGTGTGATTTACAAATCTCTATATCATCTTGTAGATGCAGCTACCACGCGCTACTTGGAGCTATTTGATAACCCACAAGTATAGGGGATCGCAACAGCTTTCGAGGGTAGAGTATTCAACCCAAATTTATTGATTCGACACAAGGGGAGCCAAAGAATATTCTCAAGTATTAGCAGCTGAGTTGTCAATTCAACCACACCTGGAAACTTAGTATCTGCAGAAAAATGTTTAGTAGCAAAGTAATATGATAGTGATGGTAACGGTAACAAAAGAGTAACGAAAGCAAAGTAATGTTTTTGGTATTTTGTAGTGATTGTAACAATAGCAATGGGAAAGTAAATAAGCGTAAACCAGTATATAGAAAATTCGTAGGCATCGGATCAATGATGGATAATTATGCCGGATGCGGTTCATCATGTAACAGTCATAACATAGGGTGACACAGAACTAGCTCCAATTCATCAATGTAATGTAGGCATGTATTCCGAATATAGTCATACGTGCTTATGGAAAAGAACTTGCATGACATCTTTTGTCCTACCCTCCCGTGGCAGCGGGGTCCTAATGGAAACTAAGGGATATTAAGGCCTCCTTTTAATAGAGAACCGGACAAAGCATTAGCACATAGTGAATACATGAACTCCTCAAACTACGGTCATCACCGGTAAGTATCCCGATTATTGTCACTTCGGGGTTAACGGGTCATAACACATAATAGGTGACTATAGACCTGCAAGATAGGATCAAGAACACTCATATATTGATGAAAACATAATAGGTTCAGATCTGAAATCATGGCACTCCGGCCCTAGTGACAAGCATTAAGCATAGCAAAGTCATAGCAACATCAATCTCAGAACATAGTGGATACTAGGGATCAAACCCTAACAAAACTAACTCGATTACATGGTAAATCTCATCTAACCCATCACCGTCCAGCAAGCCTACGATGGAATTACTCACGCACAGCGATGAGCATCATGAAATTGGTGATGGAGGATGGTTGATGATGACGACGACGACGAATCCCCCTCTCCGGAGCCCCGAACGGACTCCAGATCAGCCCTCCCGAGAGGTTTTAGGGCTTGGCGGCGGCTCCGTGTCGTAAAACACGATGAAATCTTCTCTCCTATTTTTTCTCCCCGAAAGCAGATATATAGAGTTGGAGTTGGAGTCGGGAGGTCTCCAGGGGGCCCACGAGGTAGGGGGCGCGCCCTAGGGGGGGCACCCCCCACCCTCATGGACAGGGTGTGGGCCCCTGGTCTTCATCTTTGGCGAGTATTTTTTATTATTTATTGTAAGATATTCCGTGGAGTTTCAGGTCATTCCGAGAACTTTTGTTTTATGCACATAAAACAACATCATGGCAGTTCTGCTGAAAACAGCGTCAGTCCGGGTTAGTTCCATTCAAATCATACAAGTTGGAGTCCAAAACAAGGGAAAAAGTGTTTGGAAAAGTAGATACGACGGAGACGTATCAACTCCCCCAAGCTTAAACCCTTGATTGTCCTCAAGCAAATCAGTTGACAAACTGAAAGAAATAAAGAAAAACTTTTACAAACTCTGTTTGCTCTTGTTGTTATAAATATGTCAAGCTAGCATTCAAGTTTTCAGCAAAGATTATAACTAACCACATTTGCAATAATTCTCAGGTCTCATGATTACCCATATCAATAGCATAATCAACTAGCAAGCCATAATAATAAATCTCGGATGACAACACTTTATCAAAACAATCATAATATGATATAACAAGATGGTATCTCGCTAGCCCTTTCTGAGACCGCAAAACATAAATGCAGAGCACCTTTAAAGATCAAGGACTGACTAGACATTGTAATTCATGGTAAAAGAGATCCAATCATAGTCACACCCAATATAAATGAACAGTGATGAATGCAAATGACAGCTGCGCTCTCCAACTAGTGCTTTTAATAAGAGGGTGATGACTCAACATAAAAGTAAATAGATAGGCCCTTCACAGAGGGAAGCAGGGATTTGTAGAGGTGCCAGAGCTCGGTTTTGAAATAGAGATAATTAACATTTTGAGCGGTATACTTTCTTTGTCAACATAACAACCAAGAGATGGCGATATCTTCCATGCTACACACATTATAGGCGGTTCCCAAACAGAATGGTAAAGTTTATACTCCCCCTCCACCAACAAACATCAATCCATGGCTTGCTCGAAACAACGAGTGCCTCCAACTAACAACACTCCCAGGGGGAGTTTTGTTTTGCAATTATTTTGATTTAGTTTGCATAAAGCATGGGACTGGGAATCCCGGTGACCAGCCATTTTCTCGTGAGTGAGGAGCGGTGTCGGTGTCAAAACCGGCGGATCTCGGGTAGGGGGTCCCGAACTGTGTGTCTAAGGCGGATGGTAACAGGAGGCAGGGGACATGATGTTTTACCCAGGTTCGGGCCCTCTTGATGGAGGTAAAACCCTACGCCCTGCTTGATTTATTCTTGATGATATGGGTATTACAAGAGTTGATCTACCACGAGATCAGAGAGGCTAAACCCTAGAAGCTAGCCTATGGTATGATTGTATGTTGTCCTACGGACTAAAACCCTCCGGTTTATATAGACACCGGAGGGGGCTAGGGTTACACAAGGTCGGTTACAAAGGAGGAGATATCCATATCTGTACTGCCTAGCTTGCCTTCCACGCCAAGTAGAGTCCCATCCGGGCACAAGACAAAGTCTTCAATCTTGTATCTTCATAGTCCAACAGTCCGGCCAAAGGATAGAGTCCGGCAGTCCGGAGACCCCCTAATCCCGGACTCCCTCAGTAGCCCCTGAACCAGGCTTCAATAACGACGAGTCCGGCGCGCAGTGTTGTCTTCGGCATTGCAAGGCGGGTTCCTCCTCCGGATATACCACAGAATAGTTCAAATAAAGGATAGTGTCCGACCCTGCAAAATAAGTTCCACATACCACCGTACAGAGAATAATATTTCCAAAAATCTGATCTGCTGACGCGTTTTGGCAACACGACATTATGTCATGGCCCGGTGATTATTCGAACTGTTTCCTTTAACTAGCCCCGCACATAACGCGAGGCAGATTCTTGACACGTCTTGTCAAAGCAGAGATCGTGTTCCCCTTATTACGGGATTCTCATCAATATGGGCGTGGGTAACCCAACCGCGCCATCGATTACGGCGCTTGGGGGATAAGCAAGTTTTACCAGGCTAGTGGGGGCGCATAGTTTCGGCCGCCCTTATAAAGGGATAAGGTTTAACCTTTTTCTACCCACGCCTTCTTCCTCCTTGCTCATCCATTCTCGCGCACTCGAGCCCCAACGCCCAAGTCCACATCTTTCTCCTCAACCTTCTCCAAACATGTCCGGAGCGGGAGGCAAGTGGATGACTTCCTCCGTTATGGAGGAACACATCAAAAAGTTGCGCGGAGCCGGATACTTAGCCGCAAATATCGCGCATCGGCTACCCGTTGCGGGGCAGATCGTCCCTACCCCGGAACCTCATGAGAGGGTAGTTTTCCTCCACCACTTCCTTCGCGGACTGGGGTTTCCCCTTCATCCATTCGTCTGCGGTCTCATGTTCTACTATGGGCTGGACTTTCATGATCTGGCCCCGAACTTCATCCTCAACATTTCGGCGTTCATCGTCGTCTGTGAGGCCTTTCTCCGCATCCGCCCCCACTTCGGTCTATGGATGAAGACCTTCAATATCAAGCCGAAGGTGGTGGGTGGCCAACAAGCAGAATGCGGCGGAGCCATGGTGGGCAAGATGCCCAATGTTATATGGCTCGAAGGCTCCTTCGTGGAGACCATAAAGGGGTGGCAATCGGCCTGGTTCTACATCACCGAGCCGCGCGACAGCAACTGGGCGGCGGCCCCGAGTTTCGATCTGGATTCCCTACATGGCTCACTTCCTGGAAAGAGAAGGGCTTGTCGTGGGGTTCATCTGTGGAGCTGGACAGACTCCAAAAATGTATCCGGAACATGGCAAGCAAGAAACTCAAGCTTGCCAACATAGTCCAGGTCATGCTCATCCTCCGGATCCTCCCGTGTCAACAACAGGATTTTAAATTGTGGGAGTTCGACTCGGCCCGGCACCAAACTCTGAGCGAGCTCTTTGACACGACGCACAAGGACGTCTGGAGGGTGATGTTCAAGGGCGCCGAGGTCCCTCCCTCTCTCACCGAGGACCGCGGGCTAAGCGTGAAGCGCCGAGCGCATTCGGTGAGTTCTATACATCCGGTAGGATATTTATTTCCCCTTGATTAACCATGTGCGGGGTATGAGCTCCATTCCTTTGACAGGACTGGGTGGAGACGTCGGGGCAGATTAACTGTCCGGCCCCTCTGCCCGAAGACACTGCGGATGCTCGCCTGACGGAGATGCTGACTCCGGCACCTTACCAGGTGCCGGAGAAGACCAAGAAGGCCAAGGGAACCCAAAAGAGTTCCCGGCGCCAGGTGTTATCGGACTCATCGTCCGATAACTCCGCTACGCACTCCTCCCCTGGAGACAAGGAGGAAGATGAAGATGCTCCCCCTTCAGTCGGGGGAGACAAGAAAAGGAAGGCCGCCCCTGCTGGGAGGCCGGAGGGTCCAAGAAGGGAAGGACTCTCCTTCCGGACTACTCCACCACTGCCGCCGAAGGCGAAGACGAGTGGCTGCTCAGGGCCAAGCCCCTGGCAAAGTCGTAAGTATTCGGATACCAGAGTAACTCATGGCATACCTTTGTCGCACTGCTTCTCCTAACGCCGAATTATGATTATGCAGACCGCCACGAACCCGTATCGACATATCCTCGTCGGACGGCTCCTGGACTCGTCGACTATGGATAGCGATCCACTTCCGACCGCCACCTCCCCTTGCCCTACGGACAACGCCGAGGTGTTGTCTCAAGAAGCACCGGGTCGAGGGGAGACAGTTTCGGAGGTACCTCAAGGCGACCTTCCGGACTCCGAGAGCAGAGGGAGCAAGGCTCCCGAGGGCTCTGAGTTCGGCCCTTAGCCGAACACCGCGCCGGAACCTCTGGTGGTTCCGGACTCAGGCAGGCTGCCTCCTTCCAAGAGGGGCAAGACGCCTGTGCCGGTGACCTCTGTCCATCCAGAGGCACCGGTCAATCTACTAGGAGCGCTTCCATCGACGAAGAGCACTGCACTATTATGAGTGCAGTGGTCCAGAAGGTTCAGTCCGTCAAGAGCGGACTGACTGAAGCCTTTGCCAGCATTCTAACAGGCTTTGAGGTAAGTTTTTGAAATATAGGGAAAATATTACCGCATAGACAGTAGCCCCTGATGCTCTGTTCGGTGTTCACAAAGAAAAGCCGTACAGAGGATCAAACAATATCACAGGAGTCTAATATAAGTATGTCTATATGCGTATGCAGGCTTCGCTGCTGGCCTCTGCCGCACTGACTGCGGAGGTCGCCGCACTGAAGTAGGACCTCAAAGAGTCCAAGGAAGAGCTCGGCCTTGCCAAGAGGCAGCTCGAGGAGAACAAAGATAAGTAGTACCTAGTCTATGGATATAAAAAGAATGCGATTGCAAAATGACAGGATTATCGTAAATTTGCCAGGGGCCACGACCGAGGTGGCGACCCTGAAGCAAGCACTATCCGAGGCTGAGAACAAAGCGGCCAAGGAGTGCACCGAGCGGGAAAGGCATGAGGCACGGGTGGGCGAGGTGCAGCAAGACCTCCACGCTCTCGTGACGAAGCACGAGGCGTTGGAGCTTGACTTGAAGACGCGAGAGTCCAAGCTTGCCACGGCCCTTGAGATCGCAAAGAATGCCAAGGCCGAAGCCCAAAAGGCCCTCCAGGAGATTGATGCGATGAAGAAGATAGCGGCGGGTAAGGCATTCTATATGCAAAGCAAGCATGTAAAAGTAAATTACTTGTTACTTACCCGAATCTGGAGCTCTCCAGGAGCATTCGCAAATTTGCCTCGCAGCATGTCGGATGCCGCGAAATTTTACTGGGTTGAGGAGGGAAGCTCCACGGAGAAGCTGTTCTGGTCTCAGTATACTGGGACCGAACACCCAGTGCCTATGAGCGACCAGCTAAAGCAGCTGGTCGAGCTACATAAGGCGGCCAAACAGGCCATGAAGGGCTTTATAGTCCGGATGTGGCCTGGCGACGCCCTTCCCAACAGCTACTTCGGTCTGGTGAGGTGGCTTGTGGATGCCTGCCCACGGCTGGAAGTCATCAAGCGGTCCGTCTGCATCGAAGGTGCACGCCGGGCTTTTGCCCGTGTGAAGGTGCAATGGGCCAAGCTGGACGCCGTGAAGCTGATCAAGGAAGGGCCGCCAGAGGGCAAGGAGCATCGCCACCCCGAGATGTACTATGAGGGTGTCCTGAAGGGTGCCCGTCTCGTAGCAGACGAGTGTACGAAAGATGTAATATTTGAGTAAACTTGCTCGTGTGATCCTGTATTCATGAAAACTTGTTCATATGCGCTATGCAACGCTTGTTTGAATTTAAAATATTACCTTCTGTTCGGCTGTTTATCAAATCTGAGAGATGGCTAGTCGTCGGCTTCTGCCCCCATGCCACGAGTGCTAGGGTGTTCGGGATAAACCTGAGCACTCTTGTTCCCATTTTTGGGTCCTTCGAGGGAGGTGCTCAGCACAACGAACAAGGCAATCGGACTATAATGCGTTATCACTCTCACTTAGCCATAGAATTCTATAATTTTAAATTTAGGCGAAGCCCCTAGTGTTCGGAAGGCCGAATTCGGGGCGCGATACACGCCTTAAGCCGGACAGGGCCGACTCCTCGCTCTAAGCGGCATAAGTCTTTAGGGACTCGAAACCTCTCGAACAACGACCAGTCTCTCGCCTTATCATGACAGTCAGTTTTAGCTTTCTCTACTGAGGTGCTTAGCCCAGCAGAACCGGGGCACAATCGCAGTAGCTCTCCCAGTACTACCTTAGCAGATATAGCGGAACGTAAGGTACCAAAACATGGGAGCTGGGCAAACCCAACTATTGACTCAAGACATGATTCGGAGCTGATGCATATAATGCTATAAGTTCGGGGTGCCGCACTGTCGAAAGTGTTCGAACTTCTCACGCCGTATTATGGGGTATGCTTAAGCCCCTAGCGTATTGGTCGTACCAGAGTGTACGGGTGTTGGATGTCATGAACGAACATATATATATAAAGAAGAATGCAATAATAGTCTTAATGTTGTGCATTTTTTATTCAAGAAGGTGCCTTTAAGCAGAATGATACAGGTAGTGCGATAAGCAAAAAGTAGGACTATGTCCCCTCCAAGGGCAAGCTGAGGAATAGTATTAAATTAAATATGTCACTCGTTATCGTAATCCACCTGGGAATTCCGTGGTGTGACGTAGCTTTCTGTCTCCTGGGTTGTTGCATCATTTGTTCAGCAGTCATGCTGCCGGACAGGGTTTCCAGAGATTAAAGTCCTGAAAAGAGAAAAATAATAAAGCGGGAAGCCCCTAGTGCGGTTAAGCCGCGTCTTGGAGCATGCTGTAGTCGTGCCCTCCCTACCTGTGCCCATGGTATTTTTAATGCGTAATTATGTACGCGTGGCACGAGTTTCGCCGTTTGGCTTGGGCCGGGGTGGGGCCGCATTGCTATGCAAGCTCGGAACGTGCCAGGCGGTCCTGTTGCCGATTACTCCGAGCGCGCTTGAAGGTGTTCGGGTCCTTAAACGCCGAACTAGTGCATTGCCTTCAGAGGCTGCTTTGCGCTTCCGCTGCGAGGGCCGCAGTGTGCTCCTCCGTTCGGAGAGAGCGCTCTGTGTTTCCATTAACTGTAATGACCCCCCGAGGTCCTGGCATCTTGAGCTTGAGGTAAGCATAATGTGGTACCGCATTGAATCTCGCAAATGCGGTTCGCCCGAGCAGTGCATGATAACCACTGCGGAACGGGACTATATCAAAGATTAACTCTTTGCTTCGGAAGTTATCCGGGGATCCGAAGACTACTTCCAGTGTGACTGAGCCTGTGCAATGGGCCCTACACCTGGTATGACGCCTTTAAAGGTCGTTTTTGTGGGTTTGATCCTTGAGTGGTCTATACCCATTTTGCGCACTGTGTCCTGGTAAAGCAGGTTCAGACTGCTGCCGCCGTCCATAAGGACTCGAGTGAGGTGAAATCCGTCAATGATTGGGTCTAGGACCAGTGCAGCAAATCCGCCATGACGGATACTAGTGGGGTGGTCCCTGCGATTGAAGGTGATCGGACAGGAGGACCATGGGTTAAACTTTGGGGCGACTGGCTCCAACGCATATACGTCCCTGAGCGCACGCTTTTGCTCCCTCTTGGGGATGTGGGTTGCACATATCATGTTCACCGTCCACACTTGTGGGGGGAACCTCTTCTGTCCTCCGGTGTTCGGCTGCCAGGGCTCTTCCTCGTCATCGCTATGTGGCCCCTTGTCTTTGTTTTCGGCATTTAACTTGCCGGCCTGCTTGAACACCCAACAATCCCTGTTGGTGTGGTTGGCTAGCTTGTCAGGGGTACCGTGTATTTGACACGAGCGATCGAGTATACGGTCCAAACTGGACGGGCCCGGAGTGCTTCTTTTGAATGGCTTTTTCCGCTGATCGGGTTTAGAGCCTTTGAATCCGGCATTGACTGTCGTATCCTTGGTATTGTCGCTGTTAATGCGGCGCTTATGTTTGTTGCGACGTGACCTGCTATTGCCGTCCTTGGTATCCGAAGTACCATGGTTCTTTGATATGTTATTACTGCGAGCCAGCCAGCTGTCTTCTCCCGCACAAAAGCGGGTCATGAGTGTCGTGAGGGCTGCCATAGATTTCGGCTTTTCCTGACCAAGGTGCCGGGCTAGCCACTCGTCGTAGATGTTGTGCTTGAAAGCTACTAGGGCCTCTGCATCCGGACAGTCGATGATTTGATTTTTCTTTGTTAGGAACCGTGTCCAGAATTGCCTGGCCGATTCCTTTGGCTGCTGGATTATGTGGCTCAAGTCATCGGCATCTGGTGGTTGCACATAAATGCCCTGAAAGTTGTCGAGGAATGCGGCTTTCAGATCTTCCCAACAGCCAATGGACTCTGCTGGCAAGCTATTGAGACAATGCCGAGCTGGTCCTTTGAGTTTGAGTGGGAGGTATTTAATGGCGTGTAGATCATCACCGCGTGTCATGTGGATATGCAGGAGGAAATCCTCGATCCATACCGTAGGATCTGTTGTGCCGTCGTATGATTATATATTTACGGGTTTGAAACCCTCTGGGATTTGATGATCCATTACTTCGTCTGTGAAGCATAAGGGGTGTGCGGCACCTCTGTACTGGGCTATATCGCGACGCAGCTCCAATGAGTCTTGCCCGCTGTGCTCGGCCTGGTCGGATTTACTTTTACTGTATCCGGCGTGACGATTATCGTCTCGCATAGTGGCGCGCCCTCGTGATCCGTAGATCAATCTTGCATGTTTTGCTTTGTCCTCCAATACGTCTCGCAGGTCTAGCGTAGTTCCCCATGCCTTTTTATTTGAATGGCGTCGGGGTACAGGCTGAGCTTTTGGCTGGAATGCCTCTCTGTCACGGCCACGAGGTGGCCGATCAGCCGCGTCATACGCTTCATCCTCCAGTCGGGGTAGCAACCTGCATTTTGGGTAACTCTTGGAGGGGCGTTCGAGTTTATATTCCTCGGCCGCAAGGACTTCAGTCCATCTGTCAGCTAGCAGATCTTGATCAGCTTGAAGCTGCTGCTACTTTTTCTTAAGGCTATTTGTCGTGGCTATAAGCCGGCGCTTGAAGTGCTCTTGTTCGACGGGATCCTCTGGCACGACGAATTCATCATCGCCGAGGCTTGCCTCGTCTTCGGAGGGAGGCATGTAATTATCATCCTCCGCCTCTTCGTCTGCCGCTCCTTATGGAGGGCTAGCTTCTCCATCCTCCTGCCCTAAATCGTGCTGGAGGGGATTGTTGCCATCTTTGGCACTATCCAGAGTGTTATTATCTCCTGTGCCGGTATCATCACTTTTGCTTTGGCGGGACTTAGAACGGCGCCGCTGACGTCGTCGCTTGGGTTGCTTCTTGGAGAGGTCATCCTCCGATGTCTCGTCGCCATTGCCTTCTTTGGGTGTGTCCATCATGTATATATCGTATGATGAGGTGGCTGTCCAGTGCCCTGTGGGCAGTGGTTTCTCTTCGTCTCCCGCATCATCGTCCATACCGTCGATGTCTTCGGAGTCGAAGTCGAGCATGTCGGTTAAGTCGTCGACAGTGGCTACTAAGTGGGTGGTGGGTGGGCAGCGAATTTCTTCGTCATCCGCATCCCAATCCTACCGGACATAGTTCGGCCAGGATCCTCCTGACAAGGAGAGAGACCTTAATGAGTTCAGTATGTCGCCAAAGGGCGAGTGCTGAAAAATATCCGCGGAGGTAAACTCCATGATCGGCACCCAATCGGATTCGCTAGGAACGAGCGCAGGCGGTTTGGAGTCCGTGGCCGGAGAAGGATCCGACAGTTTGACAACACGACTCTCGTGCAGGGTAAGGTCGATGTTCGGCTCGATCGCCGCTGAGGATAAGGCCTCCGTGGCGGGGTCCATCTACCCGTCCATGGACGGCGCAATTGTCTCCGAATTGAGGGTCGGAGCGGTTGCCGGTGCGATCTCCTGAACGTTGTCCGATGGTAGAGTTAAATCGTACTCATCGTGACTGTGTGACGCACAAGGCAGAGGCTCGAATCCGTCGAAGATCAAGTCTTCACAGATATTGGCCGTGTAGTTTAAGCTTCCAAATATGACCTGGTGGCCAGGGGCGTAACTTTCGATCTGTTCCAGATGGCCAAGCGAGTTGGCCCGTAGTGCGAAGCCGCCGAACACAAAGATCTGTCCGGGGAGAAAAGTCTCACCCTGGACTGCATCACTATTGATGATCGTAGGAGCCATCAAGCCTAACGGCGACGACACAGAGGAACTCTCAATGAAAGCACCAATGTCGGTGTCAAAACCGGTGGATCTCGGGTAGGGGGTCCCGAACTGTGCGTATAAGGCGGATGGTAACAGGAGGCAGGGGACACGATGTTTTACCCGGGTCCGGGCCCTCTTGATGGAGGTAAACCCCTACGTCCTGCTTGATTTATTCTTGATGATATGGGTATTACAAGAGTTGATCTACCACGAGATCGGAGAGGCTAAACCCTAGAAGCTAGCCTATGGTATGATTGTATGTTGTCCTACGGACTAAAACCCTCCGGTTTATATAGACACCAAAGGGGGCTAGGGTTACACAAGGTCGGTTACAAAGGAGGAGATATCCATATCCGTACTGCCTAGCTTGCCTTCCACACCAAGTAGAGTCCCATACGAGCATGAGATGAAGTCTTCAATCTTGTATCTTCATAGTCCAGCAGTCCGGCCAAAGGATAGAGTCCGGCAGTCCGGAGACCCCCTAATCCCGGACTCCCTCAAGCGGAGTCCACTCCTCTTGAGAATAACCCGCCTAGCATGGAAGATACAGGCAACCCTAGTTGATACATGAGCTTTTCGAGCATACAAAACAGGATGATTATTTGAAGGTTTAGAGTTTGGCACATACAAATTTACTTGGAACGGCAGGTAGATACCGCATATAGGAAGGTATAGTGGACTCATCTGGAATAACTTTGGGGTTTAAGGGATTGGATGCACAAGCAGTATTCCCGCTTAGTACAGGTGAAGGCTAGCAAAAGACTGGGAAACGACCAACTAGAGAGCGACAACAGTCATGAACATGCATTAAAATTAATAAACATTGGATGCAAGCATGAGTAGGATATAATCCACCATGAACATAAATATCGTGAAGGCTATGTTGATTTGTTTCAACTACATGCGTGAACATGTGCCAAGTCAAGTCACTTAAATCATTCAAAGGAGGATACCACCCCATCATACCACATCATAACCATCTCAATAGCATGTTGGCACGCAAGGTAAACCATTATAACTCATAGCTAATCAAGCATGACACAAGCAACTATGATCTCTAATTGTCATTGCAAACATGTTTATTCATAACAAGCTGAATCAAGAACGATGAACTCATCATATTTACAAAAACAAAAGAGGTCAAGTTCATACCATCTTTTCTCATCTCAGTCAGTCCATCATATATCATCATAATTGCCTTTCACTTGCACGACCGAACAATGTGAATAATAATAAGAGTGCACGTGCATTGGACTAAGCTGGAATCTGCGAACATTCAATAAATAGGAGAAGACAAAGTAATATGGGCTCTTTTTTCAGATAAACAATAATGCATATAAGAGTCACTTCAACAATTTAATCATGGTCTTCTCCTACTGATCCCCAAAGAAAAGAAAAGAAATAAAACTATTTACACGGGAAAGCTCCCAACAAGCAAAAGAAGAACATGGAATTTTTTTGGATTTTCTTTTTAATTACTACTACAAGCATGGAAATTAAACTGATTAAAAGCTACAACTAATTTTTTTGGTTTTTCTTAAGGTTTATTAACACACACAAGAAGAAAGCATAAAAGGAAATAAACTAGCATGGATGATACAATGAAAAAGTATGAGCACCGACATCTAGCAATGAGTGTGTGAACATGAATGTAATGTCGATGGGAAATACGTACTCCCCCGAGCTTAGGCTTTTGGCCTAAGTTGGTCTATGGCCACAACTGGCCTGGCGAATATCCATAATAATAGTTGGGGTCGTACTGTGATGCACCGGCTATCGCCTCCTGAGCTGCAGTGTGGCGACGAGCGGCCTCCGCCCTCCTCTCGTACTCATCTGCCTCCTCTCTAGTAATAGTATATCCTCCTCTTGCCTGATAATCAAAGAAAGCAGGAGCAGGGAGAGTAATACGGACAGCACGGCGTCTGTCAAAGATTAGTCGGTACTGGAGAGGTGATTCATTCCTCTCGACAAAATGGTGGTGAACCATAGCATTAAAATCTAGATAGGCAGGAGGTAATTCAATATCATCTTCGCGTACATCTATACCAAGAAAATTAGCTACGCGAGTTGCATAAATTCCACCAAAGAAATCTCCATTAAGTCTATTAAGATGCAACCTACGTGCAACAATGGCTCCCAAATTATATGATTTGTCTCTTAACACAACACTCCTAAGAATACTGAGGTCAGGGACACACACGTGACATGCCTCATCTTTACCATTCACGCATCTACCTATGAAGAGAACAAAATAACGTATAGCAGGAAAGTGGATGCTCCCTATGGTAGCTCGTGTAATATCTCTAGATTCTCCCACAGTTATATTAGCAAGAAAATCTCTAAATTCAGATTTGCGAGGATCCCTTATACTACCCCATTGTGGAAGTTTGCATGCAGTGGTAAAATCCTCTAAGTCCATGGTATAAGATTTATCATAAAGATCAAACAGGACAGTTGGAGAATTACGTGAAGTGGAAAATTCAAACCTCCTCACAAAGGAACTAGTGAGGTTATGATACTGACTGCACTTCTCTTCCTCGAAGCTCACAAGATCAGCGTTACGCAAATATGCATTGAATTCTTCTTTTATTCCCGCCCGATCCATAAAATTTTCAGAAGGCCACTCGCAAGGACGCACTAGAGCGTCTCTTGGTGGCTCTTCGTCAGCATCACGCATTGCAAGCCTGGGTCCTTACTTCTTTGAAGAACCACCTTGGAACATCTTCCTAATCATTTTTCTTTCTCTGAAAAATTCTGAATTTTTTTAGTAACTTCAAAATAAAAGTAAACCAAACTCAATAATATTGATAGCAACCACTCCTACAAGTGCATAGGGCCTATATAATGCATCAAAACTACTTTTGACCATATAAATTTGACATGCAAGCTCAAGAACAGGGTCACCTAAGCAGCAAAAATTTGCAATGAATAAAGCACTAGAACAAAAACTAATTGGACCAATGGAGGAGTCACATACCAAGGAACAATCTCTCCAAGCAGTTTTGTGAGAGGTGCTTTGAGCAAGGTGATCGAAAATGGCAGCAAAGAGGGCTGGAACTCGTGCTTGAGTTGGTTTTTCGTGTTTGTGGGAGGAAGAAGAGGATGGGTGCAGGAATAAGTGGAGGAGGGCCACCGTGGGCCCACGAGGCAGGGGGCGCGCTCTCCACCCTCGTGGCAAGGTGGTTGGCCCCCTGGTGTGTTCTTTGTTCCATAAATCCTCAAATATTTCCGAAAAAATCATATTAAATTGGCATGTCATTCTGAGGACTTTTATTTTCGGGACATTTTTATATTGCACGGATAAATCAGGAAACAGACAGAAAAATACTATTTTTTACTTTATTTCAACTAAATAACAGAAAGTATAAAGATGGTACAGAAGGTTGTGCTTCTAGTTTCATCCATCTCATGCTCGTCAAAAGGAATCCACTAACAAGGTTGATCAAGTCTTGTTAACAAACTCATTCCGATTAACATGAAACCGGAGAAATTTCGAATAACAATAGGTTACCTCAACAGGGATATGCACATCCCCAATAATAAGTATATCATATTTCTTCTTGACAGTAGGAAGAGGAAATTCAAAGCCTCCAAATATAATCGATGAATTTTTTTCGATAGAATTGATACTATGAACTTGAGGTTGTTTCCTCGGAAAATGTACCGTATGCTAATTACCTCATCAAGTCTCCACCATCCTCCCACTAATTCTTTCGAGAGAAACTTTTCCTCGAGAAAGGACCCGTTTCTAGAAACAATCACTTTTGCTTCCAGATCTGAAATAGGAGGCATAGCCAACTGTTTTGGGTATTCTATGAAGATGCATTTATCCGCTTTGGGTTCGAGCTTATCAGCCTGAAACTTTTTCACATAAGCGTCGCAGCCCCAAACTTTTAAGAAACGACAGCTTAGGTTTCTCTAAACCATAGTTCATACGGTGTCGTCTCAACGGAATTGCGTGGTGCCCTATTTAAAGTGAATGTGGTTGTCTCTAATGCCTAACCCATAAATGATAGTGGTAATTTGATAGGAGACATCATGGTATGCATCATATCCAATAGGGTGCAGTTATGATGTTCGGACACACAATCACACTATGGTGTTCCAGGTGATATTAGTTGTGAAACAATTTCCACAATGTCTTAATTGTGTGCCAAACTCGTAACTCAGATATCTTCTATATCTAAATAGCTAGCCCCCACTAACATATTTCTCTCAACATGCAAGCATGCCACATCATCAAGCAATATGCATGGCAAAAGGCCCACCACAACATGCATTCATGCACATGAAAATGTCCACCTCAACATGCAAACATATATTAGATATTTTACAATACATTAATCAAACACAATAAAGCATAGGATTTGCAATTTTAGTTTTCGTAGTATCACTATTCACGTTCCATAGAAATCACATATCATCGAAATGTATTGCAAATATTCCCGCAACAACATGCGGGGTATCATCTAGTTCATCTATATGATCATATCATAGACATTTTATCCTCTTGTCACGACGATCTTCAACTTCACTCTGAAACTACTTAAACCTTTCAATAATTCAGACTTGTGTTTCATCAAGTAAATATACTTAGCATCTACTCAAATCATCTGTGAAGTAAGAACATAATGATATCCACTGCGTGCCTCAGCACTCATTGGACTGCACACATCAAAATGTATTACTTCCAACAAGTTGCTTTCTTGTTTCATCTTACTGAAAACGAGGCCTTTCAGTCATCTTGCCCATGTGGTATGATTTGCATGTCTCAAGTGATTCAAAATCAAGTGAGTCCAAACGATCCATCTGCATGGAGTTTCTTCATGCATATCTACCAATAGACATGGTTCGCATGTCTCAATTTTTTCAAAAACGAATGAGTCCAAAGATCCATCAACATGGAGCTTCTTCATGCCTTTTATACCAATATGACTCAAATGGCAGTGCCACAAGTATGTGGTACTATCATTACTATCTTATATCTTTTGGCATGAACATGTGTATCATTACGATCGAGATTCAATAAGCCATTCGTTTTAGGTGCAAGACCATTGAAGGTATTATTCAAATAAACAGAGTAACAATTATTCTCCTTAAATGAATAACCGTATTGCGATAAACATAATCCAATCATGTTTATGCTCAATGCAAACACCAAAGCAAACAACATTTATCTAGGTTCAATACTAATCCCGAAGGTAGAGGGAGCGTGCGATGGTGATCATATCATCCTTGGAAACATTTCAACACACATCATCACCTCACCCTTAGCTAGTCTCCGTTTATTCCGTAGCTTTTGTTTCGAGTTACCAATGTTAGCAACTGAACCGGTATCTAATACTCATGTGCTACTAGGAGTACTAGTAAGGTACACATCAATAACACATATATCAAATATACTTTTGTTGACCTTGCCAGCCTTCTCATCTACCAAGTATCTAGGGTAGTTCTACTTCAGTGACCGTTCCCCTCATTACAGAAGCACTTAGTCTCGGATTTGGGTTCATCCTTGGGTTTCTTCACTAGAGCAGCAACTGATTTGTCGTTTCATGAAGTATCCCTTCTTTCCCTTGCCCTTCTTGAAACTAGTGGTTTTACTAACCATCAACAATTGATGCTCCTACTTGATTTCTACTTTCGCGGTGTCAAACATCACGAGTTGCTCAAGGATCATCATGTCTATCCCTGATATGTTATAGTTCATCACGAAGCTCTAATAGCTTGGTGGCAGTGACTATGGAGAACCATCACTATCTTATCTAGAAGATTAACTCCAACTCGATTCAAGCGATTGTAGTACTCAGACAATCTGAGCACATGCTCAACGATTGAGCTTTTCTCCCTTAGTTTGCAGGCTTAAGAAACTTGTCAGAGGTCTCATACCTCTTGACATGGGCACTAGTCTGAAATCCCAATTTCAGTCTTTGGAACATCTCATATGTTCTGCGGCGTTTCAAAATTGTCTTTGGTGCCACAATTCTAAACCGTTAACATTACGCACTGAACTATCACGTAGTCATCAAAACGTGTATGTCAGATGTTTCGCAACATCTACAGATGACACTCGAGGTTCAGCACACCGAGCGGTGCATTAAGGACATAAGCCTTCTGCGCAGCAATGAGGATAATCCTCAGTTTATGGACCCTGTCCGCACAATTTCTACTATCAACTTTCAACTAAATTTTCTCTAGGAACATATCTTAAATAGTAGAACTAAAGCGTAAGCTATGACATAATTTGCAAAGACCTTTTGACTATGTTCATGATAATTAAGTTCATCTGATTATTTAATGGACTCCCACTTAGATAGACATCCCTCTAGTCATCT